>NC_139702.1:17532383-17582383 GCF_964188405.1 Protomyctophum parallelum | reverse complement strand
AGCTCAGAGGAGGAGACACTACCAACTATATACCAGCTCAGAGGAGACACTACCAACTATATACCAGCTCAGAGGAGACACTACCAACTATATACCAGCTCAGAGGAGGAGACACTACCAACTATATACCAGCTCAGAGGAGGAGACACTACCAACTATATACCAGCTCAGAGGAGACACTACCAACTATATACCAGCTCAGAGGAGACACTACCAACTATATACCAGCTCAGAGGAGACACTACCAACTATATACCAGCTCAGAGGAGACACTACCAACTATATACCAGCTCAGAGGAGACACTACCAACTATATACCAGCTTAGAGGAGACACTACCAACTATATACCAGCTCAGAGGAAGAGACACTACCAACTATATACCAGCTCAGAGGAGACACTACCAACTATATACCAGCTCAGAGGAGACACTACCAACTATATACCAGCTCAGAGGAGGAGACACTACCAACTATATACCAGCTCAGAGGAGACACTACCAACTATATACCAGCTCAGAGGAGGAGACACTACCAACTATATACCAGCTCAGAGGAGACACTACCAACTATATACCAGCTCAGTGGAGGAGACACTACCAACTATATACCAGCTCAGAGGAGACACTACCAACTATATACCAGCTCAGAGGAGACACTACCAACTATATACCAGCTCATAGGAAGAGACACTACCAACTATATACCAGCTCAGAGGAGACACTACCAACTATATACCAGCTCAGAGGAAGAGGAGACACTACCAACTATATACCAGCTCAGAGGAGACACTACCAACTATATACCAGCTCAGAGGAGACACTACCAACTATATACCAGCTCAGAGGAGACACTACCAACTATATACCAGCTCAGAGGAGACACTACCAACTATATATACCAGCTCAGAGGGAGATACACTACCAACTATATATACCAGCTCAGAGGGAGAGGAACACCGCTGGGTAAAAAAGATACTCACATAGTTTTACTATACACTTGTTGTCTGAACAGGGCTGGACTGGGACAAAAAATCGGCCCGGTCATTTACCCCTATAGGGTACCTACCCTATAGGGGACACGGGGAGAACATGTAAGGGTACCTACCCTATAGGGGACACGGGGAGAACATGTAAGGGTACCTACCCTATAGGGGACACGGGGAGAACATGTGAGGGTACCTACCCTATAGGGGACACGGGGAGAACATGTAAGGGTACCTACCCTATAGGGGACACGGGGAGAACATGTGAGGGTACCTACCCTATAGGGGGACACGGGGAGAACATGTGAGGGTACCTACCCTATAGGGGACACGGGGAGAACATGTAAGGGTACCTACCCTATAGGGGACACGGGGAGAACATGTGAGGGTACCTACCCTATAGGGGACACAGGGAGAACATGTGAGGGTACCTACCCTATAGGGGACACGGGGAGAACATGTAAGGGTACCTACCCTATAGGGGACACGGGGAGAACATGTAAGGGTACCTACCCTATAGGGGACACGGGGAGAACATGTGAGGGTACCTACCCTATAGGGGGACACGGGGAGAACATGTGAGGGTACCTACCCTATAGGGGAAACGGGGAGAACATGTGAGGGTACCTACCCTATAGGGGACACGGGGAGAACATGTGAGGGTACCTACCCTATAGGGGACACGGGGATAACATGTAAGGGTACCTACCCTATAGGGGACACGGGGAGAACATGTGAGGGTACCTACCCTATAGGGGACACGGGGAGAACATGTGAGGGTACCTACCCTATAGGGGACACGGGGAGAACATGTGAGGGTACCTACCCTATAGGGGACACGGGGAGAACATGCAACCTCCACGCAGAAAGAAAGACCCCTTTCTTCCAACCACCCCACCCAGGGTACTGCATGGGCCATTTTAAAGGTCAAGAAATATAGCTCATGTTTAAAGTGACATTAAGGCTCCCGGCAACAGCAGGTAATCATAGACGCTGTTCCCTGACATGCCGGTTTCAACACGCTTAGCCCATGTTTGCCAAAATAAAACCATTGCAAAAAAAACTAAAATACAGCGATGGATTCTAGTGGTGCTCGGTTAGAGATACAACGATGCTAAGAAGGTATTGAAGACCGTACAGTACAGCAGTGTTGATTTTGTCGACTAAAACTAAGACGAAAAATGTTCGTCGACTACCTTTTTTTCCACTGACGAAAACTAAATGGAAACTAAATGAAAACAAAGCTATGATGACTAAAACTAAGACTAAATATAATGTCAACAAATAAAAACTAGACTAAAATGTTAGGAAGGGACTAGTGGACAAGAGATCCAGTATAAGTCATTTTACACGTTGTTGCATGCTGAAAATAGCCGATCTACAAGCTCACAAGCTTGTAGATCGGCTATTTTCAGCAAGTGTAAAATCAGCCATTACGACGGCATCAAGGCCCTAACTGAAACCTTTTCAAGAGACTATATACGACTAAAACTAAAATCAAAATTTGCTGTCAAAAACTAAACACTGCCACACTAAAATACAACAATGCTGAGAAGAGCATGAATTCCTTTTCTCGACATGCACGCGTGGAACCAGAGAAGAAACGTGCGGTTTCCTCTACCCTCGACTCGTGCCACATGCGATTTCCAAAGTAACACAAAGCCCCACTAATAACACACACGGGGGACCGTTCCTAAACCACTAATAACACACAGGGGCGGACACGGGGGACCATTCCTAACACCGTAACCTACATCTGAAAGCACCATCACCGCAGGCCGGGGGGGGGGGGGGGCGTAATTGACTGAACCGACATATCAAGTTGCGAAGTGCACACTGGCGTTAACAGAGTTCCCAGCTGCTTATTTGGGTCTATCTATTGTTCCCACACAGCGATGTGTTCGCTGAGCTGAAATGTGACACGGCCGACGAACAAGAGAGAAAGTCATCCATCGCCCGCCGACAAACAAAAACCCTCTTGTAGGTTTCGGGTTACGATCATCATCCTAAACTGGGTGTTTTTTGTTTTTTTTACCACAATAGAAGTGAGGTCATCATATGAATGAATGAAGAGCACCTGCTGAGTGGTTTTGTGGACAGTGAGGTCATCACCAGTGTTGTTTTTGGCAGCAAATTTCTATTTTAGTTTTAGTCATAGTCTCCTGAATAGTTTTCACTTAGTCTTAGTCACATTTTAGTCACCCGGAATGTATAAGTGTTTAGTCTAGTTTTAGTCGACTAAATGTCATAAGATTTTAGTCGACTACAGGTGATTTAGTCGACTAAAATGTATTTTTGCGGGCCTTGTTGCCGTCATAATGACTTATTTTACACTTGCTGAAAATAGCCGATCTACAAGCTCACAGAGCTTGAGCTTGTAGACCAAGTGTAAAATTACTTATACTGGATCTCTTGTCCACTTGTCCCTTCCTAACATTTTAGTCTAGTTTTTATTTGTCGACGAAATTGTCAGTATATTTAGTCATAGTTTTAGTCATCGTAGCTTAGTTTTAATTTAGTTTCCATTTAGTTTTCTTCAGTGGAAAAGGTAGTCGACGAACATTTTTCGTCTTAGTTTTAGTCGACGAAAACAACACTGATCATCATATGAAATAAGAGCACCTGCTGATGGGTGGTTTGTGGACAGCCACAGGTGAGGGGCTCACATCTTGGCTGACACATACCAAAGATGCGACACCATATCACCCCATAGTTTTAGCCTCCTTACACACTGGCTCCCCCCCGGTTGTTTTTTAGAATTGATTTTAAAGTTCTTTTACTTGTTTACAAAGCTTTAAATGGTCTCTCGCCCCCACCTATTTCCCAGGACAGCTTGCCCAGGTATGTCCCCAAAGCGCCTCCTTATAGGTCCGCCACTGCTGGCCTGCTTGAAAAGCCACAAAGAAGGGCATTGAAGAAATATGGCGAAGTAGCGTTCTCCTTCCACGGGCCGACCGCCTGGAATAAACATCCAATGAAGTGACTGGCACCCTCCCTAGATGTTTATAAAACTCAGCTTAAGACCCAATTTTTTACTCCTTTTATTTTAATTATTTGTTGACTCACTGTTTTACCTTTCATTGTCTTTTTATGCATTTTTGATGTTGTTTGGTGTTTTGGGCATTTTTTGTACGTTGTTTGTGCCTTGATTAGCTCATAGCGAGCCACTCGGTGGCGCGCTATGAGCTAATCAAGGCACAATCAACGTACAAAAAAGCTTGTAGATCTACTATTTTTATATAGCTAAATTATAAAATATGTTTAAATATAATAATATGTTTGTTTAAAACACCAAAAGGGGTGTCCACCCAAAATGGGTTAAAGGCGCAAATTAAACAATGAAAACATAACCAGTGTATAACTCGTCATTAGCAGATAAAGTGTTTATAATAAACACATACATATATATATATATATATAATAAACTCTAACCTGCAGCTGTTGTCCGTGGGGTCTCCCTGTAACTCGTCATTAGCAGATAAAGTGTTTATAATAAACACATACATATATATATATAATAAACTCTAACCTGCAGCTGTTGTCCGCGGGGTCTCCCTGCAGCGAGGCCCCGGCCCGCGCCAGGCCCAGCCTGGAGAAGGCGTGGTAGTGGCTGAGCTGCGTGTCCGTCAGCGAGGCCACGCCGTCCGTCTCCTCCTCGTAGGCGCTCTCCCAGTAGGCCGCCAGGCCCACAGCCGCCGCTGAGCCCCCCCCTCGCTGGGGGGGGGGAGGAGGGGGGAACGGCCCGAACAGGTAGGAGTCCAGCTGGTTCACCACCTCCTGGTTCACGCTCGCCTCGAACTTCCTGGCAAAGAAGGTCGGTCGGGATGTTTGCTGTGGGGAGGGGGAGGGGAGGAAGAGAGAGGGGGGGGGGGGAGGAGATTATAAGAAAATGGTGGCGTGTTGTTGAGAGGACATCTATACACAAAGTGGTGGTGGTGGTGGTGTGTGTGTGTGTGTGTGTGTGTGTGTGTGTGTGTGTGTGTGTGTGTGGGCGGGTGTAAGTGAGATAGGAAAGAGAGAGACCGAGAGGCAGAGAGAGATACTGAGGAGAAGGAGAGAGAGAGAAGCTGTACTAT
The DNA here is from genome assembly GCF_964188405.1 of Protomyctophum parallelum. NCBI lineage: Eukaryota > Metazoa > Chordata > Actinopteri > Myctophiformes > Myctophidae > Protomyctophum > Protomyctophum parallelum. Next base: position 17,577,324 of record NC_139702.1, on the reverse strand, counting down.
AGCTGGATTATTTGACACAGTATGGGGTATTCTGTCCCCTGCATGTGTGACTGTCCACTATTCTGTCCCCTGCATGTGACTGTCCACTATTCTGTCCCCTGCCTGTGTGACTGTCCACTATTCTGTCCCCTGCCTGTGTGACTGTCCACTATTCTGTCCCCTGTGTGTGTGACTGTCCACTATTCTGTCCCCTGTGTGTGTGACTGTCCACTATTCTGTCCCCTGCCTGTGTGACTGTCCACTATTCTGTCCCCTGTGTGTGTGACTGTCCACTATTCTGTCCCCTGTGTGTGACTGTCCACTATTCTGTCCCCTGCCTGTGTGACTGTCCACTATTCTGTCCCCTGTGTGTGAGACTGTCCACTATTCTGTCCCCTGCATGTGTGACTGTCCACTATTCTGTCCCCTGTGTGTGTGACTGTCCACTATTCTGTCCCCTGCGTGTGTGACTGTCCACTATTCTGTCCCCTGTGTGTGACTGTCCACTATTCTGTCCCCTGCCTGTGTGACTGTCCACTATTCTGTCCCCTGTGTGTGTGACTGTCCACTATTCTGTCCCCTGCATGTGTGACTGTCCACTATTCTGTCCCCTGTGTGTGTGACTGTCCACTATTCTGTCCCCTGCGTGTGTGACTGTCCACTATTCTGTCCCCTGCGTGTGTGACTCCACGAAGTGACAGATAGCTAAACAGAAGGGTACTAGGCACTGAAAGACTTGACGAGACGCCGACGTAGAATTGGAGGTTGTTTACTTCACACTTCTTCATCAACTTCACAATGCTTTTCCAGCAATTTGTGAAACTGAAAATGAATGCACAAAAAAAGCTCTTAATAAAACATAAATGTAATGCCCAAATCAGCTAGACAAGAACACTGCATTACAAATGACAAAACAAGTGATAGCAAATGGCATGGTAGACAATTGACCATAAATCTCACGAATGTAAAATAAAACAGCAAAATATGCATCATTACTTATTCTCAGAGATGAAACATGTAAGATAGACTCACAGACAAAGCTTCTTCAAGGCTCAAAACAGGTGGATGGCAAGAGATTCAATATTCTGTATCTGTAGAACATACTGTGTGTTTTCTCAAAACAATGGCTGACCAGGAAGTAAAGGCCTTGTGACATGTGATCAGAACTACCAATAAGAACACAGGGAAACTAGAACACATTGGCTGACAGCAGTCTTCAAAGCAACCACTAGATGATGCTAAATACTCTTTTCCGTCGAGGGGCATGACACTCCCCGTCTGGTATTAAAAATAATACCACTATCAATGTCCAACAGACTGTAAAGATAAGGCAAGGAATTGTCCAGGGTAGAGGCTAGTGAACATTGGTCCGGTATGTGCTGACGCCATTTGGCTTGTGAGCAGCGCCCAGACAGACGTCTCCAATGACAACCCAGCCAAAGGTCTAGTCGTTGGGCATAAGGAGCGTTGTCTGGCCCATTCCGGTGGTCTCTTACTTTGTGGACTTGTAAGATGTCCCGGCCGAGGAGGAGGAGAATCTGTGCATTAGGGTCGAGTTCAGGTGAGAGTGGTGTTTGGCAGCCTCAGGTGTAGGTATTTCTGACCTATCATCCGGGATATGGTCGCACTCTACGAGTGTTGGGAACAGCACGTCGGATCTTCCATCTAATGTCTGAGAGCTACAAAACCAGCTCCTCTTCTGCCAGACATCTGAGTCACTCCGGCACATGTGCGCAGTGTGTAGGGAGAATCTGCTCCATGCGAGTCAAACAGGTCGAAGGACTCAGGGCGAGCGAGAGACCCGTTACTCTGGTCATGGAGCACAGCATAGACTCTTACAGATCTGTGTGGTTGTCCTGCTGGACACACCTTTACGAGACAGATTTTTTGAGGTATTGGTTCCGCCATGCACTTCTGTACATTTGGAGACTATTTCGGCAGGAGCTTCTTCTCTCTGCTCCCCGCCATGCTCTGTGTCAGAGTCTATGGCGTTGGTCCATGGGGCTGGTCCTGGATGAAGAGCGGTGACATGTTTGTTGTTGCTGTCACACTCATTGCACTGAATGGTCGTTCTGCAGTTTTTCAGCCACATGATGAGTTGAGGAGCAGCATCTGAAACAAACCCCACTCTCTTTGAGAAATGTTTTGCTTTCCTCCAGTGTCTTAGCTCTGAAGCCTTAGTGGATGGGGTTTCTTGTGAATTGGACACTGCCTGTCTTTGTAAACTTGTTTAATGGCTCTGGCATGATTTCTGTTTTGTGGGATGACACTTGATCTCTAGAGTGTGTGTAACTTTTGACATAGCTGTCTGGTTTTACTGCCATGCCAGATGAACTGAGTGTGAAACTTGGATCGTTGCGAATATGGGCCTCTCTGCAAACAAAATCGGTGAAGAATGAAAACGGTGGAAATTTAACTTCATTTTTCAGCTTGTACAAACCACCTTGTGTCATCCATTTCTCTTGGAGCCCATATGGCGGTTTCTCCACTATAGGGTTGACACCCCGAGGTGTATCCAAGTAAGCCAGTCCAGTCAAACAGCCCTCTAATTTAGCTGACTCCAACTCCCTTAACAGGTCGCCAAGGTCTCTCAATTTTAGGGGCTCTTTGTTGTTAATCTTGGGGAACCTCTCAGGCTCGTCTAAAAGAGCCTTCTCAACGATCTGGGGACACCCATATGTCCCATCAAGGCGCGTCCACGCCATCCTGAGCCCAGCAGCAGGGTCACTAACATGAACGGCTCTGATTCTCCTGACCTGCTCTGGTGACTGGGAGCCCAACCACCTTGTTAGAAGGTCAAGCTCTTCCCTGCAGGTGATCTTCAGTCCTCTTATGAAATTCACAAAGGTTGACTTCCAGCTCCAATAATTGTCCGGACGATCGTCGAAGATGGTCATCCCAGAGGTCACAATCTCGCGACGAGCCATGTAGATAGCAAAGTCATTTATGCCTGTGTTGTCAGGAACAGATGACTGTGGTGTCACATTGTGTACTCTGGAGGAGTGTTTGGCATAAGCCGAAGCGGAACCCATTCTATCATTAGTTGGACGACTATGAATTTGCTTACTGTCATGTGGTGGAGGGGTGTGAGGGATATTATGCGGCCGATCGGGTGCAGTGTGACACTCAGATTGGGCCGATCGGGTGCAGTGTGACACTCAGATTGGGCCGATGGGGTGCAGTGTGACACTCAGATTGGGGCCGATGGGGTGCAGTGTGACACTCAGATTGGGCCGATGGGGTGCAGTGTGACACTCAGATTGGGGCCGATGGGGTGCAGTGTGACACTCAGATTGGGCCGATGGGGTGCAGTGTGACACTCAGATTGGGCCGATGGGGTGCAGTGTGACACTCAGATTGATATTATGCGGCCGATCGGGTGCAGTGTGACACTCAGATTGGGGCGGTGACAACACAATAGACTCAAGTCTGGAATGGCAGTCAACAGTCACGTGTTCTTTACTCTCTAGACTCGCGGTGGATTGATGCAATGTTCAGTGAGTTGGGATTGATGCAATGTTCAGTGAGTTGGGTTTTGCTTGAGATCCCAGTTCTAGAGCGGCTGATTCAAGAAACTCAGCCTCAGCCACGGCAGCCTGCACACTCTTGCTCTTGCTTCAGTGTGATTAGAGCAGCCTCCATTCGTGCCTCCTCAACTTTCAACTGAGCCTTTTTGACAATGAGCTCGGTTTCTTTTTTTAACAAAGGTGTTGCGAGCGCGCACTGCTTCGGCTCTGGCGCGTGCTTTAACTGCTGCTAGGCTTGCTGATGAATAGCTGGAGCCAGTAGAGCAACTAGTATGAGATCTTATTGCGTACAATGTTGTAGATGAACTTGAAGATTGAACATCCTGTTCGTTGCATGTGTCTGCCTCCTTGTCCATCTTGTGCATGGTGGACTCCAGTTATCGTATGAAGGCGAAGCAGAGAGCCGCTGTCCTGTTTGCCAGAATAACTGTAATGGCCTCGCTGTGATGCAGTCTTTTCACTATTCTGTCCCCTGCGTGTGTGACTCCACGAAGTGACAGATAGCTAAACAGAAGGGTACTAGGCACTGAAAGACTTGACGAGACGCGGACGTAGAATTGGAGGTTGTTTACTTCACACTTCTTCATCAACTTCACAATGCTTTTCCAGCAATTTGTGAAACTGAAAATGAATGCACAAAAAAGCTCTTAATAAAACATAAATGTAATGCCCAAATCAGCTAGACAAGAACACTGCATTACAAATGACAAAACAAGTGATAGCAAATGGCATGGTAGACAATTGACCATAAATCTCACGAATGTAAAATAAAACAGCAAAATATGCATCATTACTTATTCTCAGAGATGAAACATGTAAGATAGACTCACAGACAAAGCTTCTTCAAGGCTCATAACAGGTGGATGGCAAGAGATTCAATATTCTGTATCTGTAGAACATACTGTGTGTTTTCTCAAAACAATGGCTGACCAGGAAGTAAAGGCCTTGCGACATGTGATCATAACTACCAATAAGAACACAGGGAAACTAGAACACATTAGCTGACAGCAGTCTTCAAAGCAACCACTAGATCAGGGGTGTCGAACTCAACTTGGGGCGAGGGCCGCATTGGTCAAAAGGTCACTTGATGGGGCCAAAACCAGTTGCGCACGCATGCTCGATGTCTCAGTCAGTCACTGCTATAATATCTATCTATCTATCTATGTATGCTCAGACCCAGCCAGCCGGCAAGCCACACACACACACACACACACACACACACACACACACAGTGCTCAGACCCAGCCAGCCAGCAAGCCACACACACACACACACACACACACACACACACACACACACACACACACACACACACACACACACAGTGCTCAGACCCAGCCAGCCACACACATAGCTCCGTAAGGGAGTGGTTGCACCACTCAAAAAATCTTCAAAAAACTGGAGATTGGAGAACCTGATTTGGATCTGATGCAGGACAATGTCACTATGACAGAAAGAGAAGATGGGTCTGGCCACATTCATTCACCCCATAATCTCAGTGGAAATTGGGGAATATGTTGACAATAGTCGACAGCTCTGCCGATTAATAATCGATTCATTGAACCCACCCCCCATATTAATCAATATCAGATACAACTTATAAGATTTTATATTATGCACATGCCATGGTCACATAACCATTATGTTGAGTGCATGCTTTTATTTCTTTTTTTTATGTTCTGTTTATTCATTTTTTTTACAAATATAGAAGTAAATTGAGAAATAAAAATATGTTGAGTGCATGCTTTGATGGTTACAGTTTTATAATCAGTTATGGAGTTGGAACAACTAAGGTTCGGGAGGTTTGGCCAAGCAGAAGACAACCCACCTGCCTGCCATCTCCTCCCTTGCCAACCAATACTCCACCCTTGCCAACCATGCCACCACTCACCCACTTCCAACTAGCCTGGCCACTCCTACGTCGCCCATTACCGTGGGTACTTAAACTCAACCGTCAAAAAAGTGCCCTGTGCCAGTTTCTTGTAAACACGCACACCCCAACGTTACCAGAGTTAAAATCGCGCATTTTCTCTCTGCCACCTAGCCAACTAACCACCAGCTACCAAACATGTCAGACCGAGGACTCGCGGTGCCTGATCTCAACATGTTGCTTTTCGCTCACGCCGAGGAGAACGACGACATTTTTCTCGGTACTCACCAGGATGTCGCCGATCCGAATGCCGTGCCCGACACGCCACCGAGCCAGCACGGCTCCAGGTCAGCAGCCGTGGCACCTCCTCGTCCCGCCGCGTCCGATCTCAACCGGACACCCCGGGAGTTTCGCGGGGATCCATCTCCCTCCCCAGCTCTCCAGCAAAACCGCCGCGGCGCCTCCTCGCGCGGCACGTACGACTCGGCGCCGACGCTAATGTCGGATTGGACCGTCGTCGGTCTCCAGCGTGCACTCACCGCCAAAGGGATACCATTCACCAGAACCGCCAGAAAACAAAGCCTCTTCAACCTTCTCACCACCACCCGCACCGGCCAACGCAGCAACAGCAACAGCACCACAACAACACCACCAGCCGTCGCAGGTCCGTCGCGCCGACACGACGTCACGCGCCCAGGAGAAGACCAACAGGCGCCTGCTCGGCCGAGAGGCGGCGTTGTTGCGCGGCAGGCAGCTCCGCCACGTCGCGGGACAAGGAAGGCCGCCACACAACATCCCGCAGCCACCGTGACCTTCCAGAGGCAGCCGTTTCCACCAGACATCCACCCTCTCCACCCCCCCCCCCCCCCCTGAAGGAGCTCCAGCCACCTCAGCTCTCTCCACCCCCCACACGGCCAGCGTTTTCCATCTACCTCACACCTCCCCATTACTATATCCTCCTGGTTCTTTCCCCCATGCCCAACCCGTTCCTCCCCCCCATTTCCAGCAGGCAGCAGCACCCCACCTCCACCCCCCCTTTCAGTACAATTACCAAGCCCCATCCCCCCTAGGTTTCCCCCCAGCCATCCTAGGTTTTCCCCCAGCAGCACCTAGCGCCCCACACACCAACGTGTCTTCTCTCCCCCCCACCCAGCGTTCCCCACCCCCCCCCCCCCCCCCCCCCCCTCCTTCTCCCTCTTCACAGCAACGCCAGCACCCATCCCGCCATCCGCCATCGCTCTCAACGCCCCCATGGTCCCCTCACACCTCCGCTCACAGATTTTACAAGGTATGGACATCGATCTCTCTTCCCTCATACGCCCCTCCGCCAGCACAGCCCAACACCGGTCAGTAGATCTCGGAGGAATCTCCATCACCCTCCGAGACCTCTCCCCATCCACTTCCTCCGTCCTCACACCCACAGAGTTTGTCCTAGCATTTTCCATATTCCGAGACATTCTATGCACCTCATTCCCCTCACGCCGCCAAGAACTGGACGACCACCTTTACATTTGCATGGACCTCTGCACACGGTTCGGAGGCAGCCTGTTTTACGAGTACCACCGTCAGTTCTCCGCCAGGGCCGCCTCCAGACTCCAACACTTCAACACCACCACCTACTGGGGCTCCCTCGAGCTGGAGCTATACTGCAGGATTTTTGCCGGCAAAACCTCTGAAGCATGCAGTCTCTGCAACTGCCCCACCCATCCCACCACCCACTGCACCTTCAGAGCTCCAGAGCCCCGCCCTCACGCCGCACACCAAACCAGCTACGTCCCCCCCCCCCTACTGAGCGTCACCACCTCCAGCAAGGTCTTCCCCACTTCCTCCAAGGCCAAAGACATGCGTGGCCGCCCGCTTGTCTTTGTCGGCACCAAAACGGTTTGCAATAATTTCAATGAAAGAGGCTGCGACCTGTCAGCATGCCGCCATCTCCACATCTGCACCTTCTGCGGCGGCTCCCACTCCCGTCCCACCTGCACCGACAAGCAGGCCAAACGCCCATCTCCTCAACACCAACCCCCCACACCTTAACCCACAACAGCTCCATCCTCCGCACCGGCTTCAGGCCCCCCACCATGCCACGCTCGAAGCCAAGTTCTCCTGTTCGTTTCTTTTGGGTTTCCCGCATCTCCAACACCTCCCTCAGCCCAATGAGCCCCTTTAACCACCCACTCACCCGACACGCCCAGCACGCACGCCATCGGGTTCGTAACAACAGCGGTTCAGTCACCATCCGCTCCTGGTTCCATTCCTACCTCCACCTGGTCCCCGCCGACCAGGACTCTCCCCGGAACACTCCTTCGGCTACCCCTCCAGAACTGGAGCCGCGTCACAGCTCCAACAAGGGAGTTCCCGACCACATAACCCAGACTCTCGGCCCGAAGGTCTTCCCAGGCCCATCACAGCTACGTCTGCTCCAACACGCCCTCCACGACGCCCACCGTTCCAGGGTCTGGTAACTTTAGAATGATACTTTTGGGGTTTCTACTATATCACTCAGGCCCACGCCTCGACCCCTAAGCCAAAGTATCTGGGTCCGCCCCCTCGAACCTCGGGTCCCACTATGTATTCATCTAAGCCTTGGCCGTTCATGTCGTGCGTAATTCTGTGCCTCGCACTATACGCACCCATGGACGACCTTGCTGCTTCCCTATGTATTCCATGCCTGGTCGTTTATACTGCGCGTCCCATGCTCGCATGTCAGAGCGCACTCATAGACGATCATGCTGCTTCACTACGTATTCCAAGCCTTGGCCGTTCATGTCGTGCGTAATCTGTGCTTCGCACTCTATGCACCCATGGACGACCATGCTGCCTCACTAAGTATTCCAAGCCTTGGCCGTTTATACTACGCTCCCCATGCTTCGCATGAGGAGCACCCATAGACGACCATGCTGCTTCACTACGTATGCTGCTTCACTACGTATTCCAAGCTTGGCCGTTCATGTCGTGCGTAATTCTGTGCCTCGCACTATACGCACCCATGGACGACCTTGCTGCCATGCATGGCCGTATATACTGCGCGTCCCATGCTTCGCATGCCAGAGCGCACTCATAGACGACCATGCTGGCCCACCATGTTGTATGCAATGGATGTTTATGTTGTACAACCATACCCCGCTTTCTTACTTCATGCAATGGCATTCGTGACAGCAATGACCATTCTCCACCCTCGTTCAATAAACCATCTTAAAGGGTTCCCATGTCTGATGTTTGGTCTTTCCTAGTGAAATGGAGTTGGAACAACTAAGGTTCGGGAGGTTTGGCCAAGCAGAAGACAACCCACCTGCCTGCCATCTCCTCCCTTGCCAACCAATACTCCACCCTTGCCAACCATGCCACCACTCACCCACTTCCAACTAGCCTGGCCACTCCTACGTCGCCCATTACCGTGGGTACTTAAACTCAACCGTCAAAAAAGTGCCCTGTGCCAGTTTCTTGTAACCCACCCTCCCTCCCTTCTCCATACTCGCAGGTTCCAGAAAGGGGTTTCTACTATATCACTCAGGCCCACGCCTCGACCCCTAAGCCAAAGTATCTGGGTCCGCCCCCTCGAACCTCGGGTCCCACTATGTATTCATCTAAGCCTTGGCCGTTCATGTCGTGCGTAATTCTGTGCCTCGCACTATACGCACCCATGGACGACCTTGCTGCTTCCCTATGTATTCCATGCCTGGTCGTTTATACTGCGCGTCCCATGCTCGCATGTCAGAGCGCACTCATAGACGATCATGCTGCTTCACTACGTATTCCAAGCCTTGGCCGTTCATGTCGTGCGTAATCTGTGCTTCGCACTCTATGCACCCATGGACGACCATGCTGCCTCACTAAGTATTCCAAGCCTTGGCCGTTTATACTACGCTCCCCATGCTTCGCATGAGGAGCACCCATAGACGACCATGCTGCTTCACTACGTATTCCAAGCTTGGCCGTTCATGTCGTGCGTAATTCTGTGCCTCGCACTATACGCACCCATGGACGACCTTGCTGCCATGCATGGCCGTATATACTGCGCGTCCCATGCTTCGCATGCCAGAGCGCACTCATAGACGACCTTGCTGGCCCACCATGTTGTATGCAATGGATGTTTATGTTGTACAACCATACCCCGCTTTCTTACTTCATGCAATGGCATTCGTGACAGCAATGACCATTCTCCACCCTCGTTCAATAAACCATCTTAAAGGGTTCCCATGTCTGATGTTTGGTCTTTCCTAGTGAATTGATGAGTAAACCTTTGTGGAGATCTTCTCAGTTCTCATTGTATGCTAGTTACTGCCATTCAGGATGGAAAATGAAATCCATTTGGATTTGGGGAGAAGTAGTTTCATAAGGGGCTGGTATGAAGTACTTGATATAAAGAGAACATGTTCAGTTCACTAGTCTACACTCTACTCTACACCTGCCTTCATTTCATCTGATTGTCTGTCTGGCAGGCACTTAACAAGCGATCGTTAACTGAGAGAGGGGCAGAGAAGAGTGGCTTTGCTCAACTTCATTTATACTTATATTCTCCACTCTGATGAAGGTACATGTTCGATATATCATGCAGCCTTACTTATTAGCCTATGTTTTGTTTTTTTTGTTGCTTGAGGCCCGCGGATCACCAGTTTGACACCCAGGCACTAGATGATGCTAAATACTCTTTTCCGTCGAGGGGCATGACATGGCGTGTCTGCACAAAATTGTCTGAATTTCAATATCAAAGCCGTTACTACACAGCTAATACTGTAATGTGTGTATTTTGCTATGGTTATTACGAACAGCGTGTGCATTGATAAACCAGATGTTTTATTTATTGGAAGCTAAGCTGTGTATATACTGTACTTTATACTGTACTTATATTAGTTGACTGGAGTCAACTAGGCTTCTAAAGCCTTACGAGGCCCTTTTCACCTTAATGTTCACCCCAGAATAAACGATTCATGTTGTTAATAGTGCCCTTTTGCTCATCATCATCCATCTATCCACACTCTTTCCCAGGCTCTGGAAGAGCTTGCCCCATCACATTCGTTCTGCCCCCATCCATTAATGTTTTTAAGTCATTCTGACCTGAGATCAAATTCATACGAGGTTTCCACTGGAGACACACTGGTCTGATTAACCCATTCTGACCTGAGATCAGATTCTAAAAATGTCAGTCGTTCTTTGATTTTTCAAAAATAGCAGACCTACAAGCTCGTAGCACGCCACTCGGTGGCACGCTACGAGCTTGTAGATCTGCTATTTTTCAATAGCTAAAGCATGACATGATGCTAACACCAAAATGGGTTCCCGTTCAGAATGGGTTAAGTCTCACCTTAAGACTCATCTTTTCTCCCTGGCTTTTTAATCCCTCCTGAGTCCATTTTATGCTTTCATGCTTCATATTTTTGTCCATTTTGATTGTGTTTTTCTCATTTATATTCTGTGTTCTCTTTTTCCTGTTCTCTGTTTTGCCACCGATGGTCAACTGATGGTCAACCTTGGTTGTTTTAAAACGTTGCTCTATGAATAAAGTTTGATTTGATTTGATTTTGATTATCCATCCATCCATCCATCCATCCATGAGGCGACGGCGGTTCGAATCCCGGCTCCTCCTCCTCCTGTCTACATGTCAAAGTGTCCTTGGGCAAGGCACTGAACCCCACATTGCTCCCGATGTGCTGGTTGGTATACCTTACATGGCTTCCGCCGCAATCTGTGTATGAATATGTGTGTGAATGTAATGCACAATCTATGTAAAGGTGTGTGAATGTGTGTGTGAATGGGTGAATGTAATGCACAATCTATGTAAAGGTGTGTGAATGTGTGTGTGAATGGGTGAATGTAATGCACAATCTATGTAAAGGTGTGTGAATGTGTGTGTGAATGGGTGAATGTAATGCACACTCTATGTAAAGGTGTGTGAATGTGTGTGTGAATGGGTGAATGTAATGCACAATCTATGTAAAGGTGTGTGAATGTGTGTGTGGATGGGTGAATGTAATGCACACTCTATGTAAAGGTGTGTGAATGTGTGTGTGAATGGGTGAATGTAATGCACAATCTATGTAAAGGTGTGTGAATGTGTGTGTGAATGGGTGAATGTAATGCACAATCTATGTAAAGGTGTGTGAATGTGTGTGTGAATGGGTGAATGTAATGCACAATCTATGTAAAGGTGTGTGAATGTGTGTGTGAATGGGTGAATGTAATGCGCAATCTATGTAAAGGTGTGTGAATGTGTGTGTGAATGGGTGAATGTAATGCACACTCTATGTAAAGGTGTGTGAATGTGTGTGTGAATGGGTGAATGTAATGCACAATCTATGTAAAGGTGTGTGAATGGGTGTGTGAATGGGTGAATGTAATGCACAATCTATGTAAAGGTGTGTGAATGGGTGAATGTAATGCACAATCTATGTAAAGGTGTGTGAATGGGTGAATGTAATGCACAATCTATGTAAAGGTGTATGAATGTGTGTTTGAATGGGTGAATGTAATGCACAATCTATGTAAAAGTGTGAATGTGTGTGTGAATGGGTGAATGTAATGCACAGTATATGTAAAGGTGTGTGAATGGGTGTGTGTGAACGGGTGAATGTAATGCACAATCTATGTAAAGGTGTGTGAATGGGTGAATGTAATGCACAATCTATGTAAAGGTGTGTGAATGGGTGAATGTAATGCACAATCTATGTAAAGGGGTGTAAATGGGTGTGTGAATGGGTGAATGTAATGCACAATCTATGTAAAGGTGTGTGAATGGGTGAATGTAATGCACACTCTATGTAAAGGTGTGTGAATGTGTGAATGTAATGCACAGTCTATGTAAAGGTGTGTGAATGGGTGAATGTAATGCACAGTCTATGTAAAGGTGTGTGAATGTGTGTGTGGATGGGTGAATGTAATGCACAATCTATGTAAAGGTGTATGAATATGTGTGTGAATGTGTGTGTGAATGGGTGAATGTAATGCACAATCTATGTAAATGTGTGTGAATGGGTGAATGTAATGCACAATCTATGTAAAGGTGTGTGAATGGGTGAATGTAATGCACAATCTATGTAAAGGTGTGTGAATGTGTGTGTGAATGGGTGAATGTAATGCACAATCTATGTAAAGGTGTATGAATATGTGTGTGAATGTGTGTGTGAATGGGTGAATGCAATGCACAGTCTATGTAAAGGTGTGTGAATGTGTGTGTGAATGGGTGAATGTAATGCACAGTCTATGTAAAGGTGTGTGAATGGGTGAATGTAATGCACAATCTATGTAAAGCGCCTTGCATAAAGGCGCTATATAAATGCACCATTTACCATTTAATCCATCTTTCCTCAGCTATTTTTGTCCTAACACAAACATTAAATGCCATTGATTGACAATGAATGGAGAATTTAAGTCATAATATGTTGACTATTTTCGTCCTACACCAGCATTAAAACCCATTCTGTACGGGAACCCCTTTCGGTGTTTTAACTAAGCATCATGTTATACTTTAGCTATTGAAAAAAAAAAAAAAAAATGCTATAAATCTTTGAATTATATATTCTTTCAGAGTGAACGTTTATTTTTTATTTTTTTTAACGTCAGGCCTAAATGGGTTAAATTCCCCATTGACAATGAATGGAGAATTTGTCACCATTTTGTCAGAGCAAATCCACACGTTATACGTCATGATGACAGTATAATTATACAATGATAGGAGCCCCCCTCACTTCACACAGGTGTGATTTTTTCTGTGGCTGACTGACTGACAGCACATCATTAACCCATTCTGACCTGAGATCAGATTCTAAAAAATGTCAGTCGTTCTTCGATTTTGATCTACAAGCTCGCGCGCTACGAGCTTGTAGATCTGCTATTTTTCAATATAGCTAAAAAAGCATAACACGATGCTAACACCAAAATGGGTTCCCGTTCAGAATGGGTTAAAAACCACCGCCTACACCACTCTGGCATGGACACACAGCGGTCTCTTTTCAGTCCCAGGGGGGGTTTGGTACGGGCACACACACACACACACACACACACACACACACACACACACACACACACACACACACACACACACACACACACACAAACACACACACACACACACACACACCAGGGGTGTTTTGGTACGGTCACACTCCGATACTCCTTGAGTGAGAAATTTAGAATGTGGTGAGAATGAAAGATCTCCCACTTTGAAAGAGAGAGACACCACATTTTTTATAGCAGGTGAGTTATTAATGTTCTCATGTCTGGTGTCTGGTGTCTGCTCTGCTCCGTGGTGTTTGTGGAGGTCTGGAAAGGGACTCCAGAATTAAGGCCCGTTTGTGGGAGAGACGTTTCCCACGTGTGTCTCATCCCTACCACGTACACAAGGTCTCTTTGTCCACGATATAGCAGTTAAAATGGTAAATGGTGCATTTAAATAGCGCCTTTTTCCAAGGCGCTTTACATAGATTGTGCATTACATTCACCCATTCACACACCTTTACATAGACTGTGCATTACATTCACCCATTCACACACCTTTACATAGACTGTGCATTACATTCACCCATTCACACACCTTTACATAGACTGTGCATTACATTCACCCATTCACACACCTTTACATAGACTGTGCATTACATTCACCCATTCACACACCTTTACATAGACTGTGCATTACATTCACCCATTCACACACCTTTACATAGATTGTGCATTACATTCACCCATTCACACACACATTCACACACCTTTACATAGATTGTGCATTACATTCACCCATTCACACACACATTCACACACCTTTACATAGATTGTGCATTACATTCACCCATTCACACACATTCATACACCGATGGCGGTGGAAACCATGCAAGGCACCAGCACATCGGGAGCAATTAGGGGTTCAGTGTCTTGCTCAAGGACACTTCGACAGTAACTCTGGGGGAGCCCACAGGGTTTTGAACTGGCAACCTTACGGTTACCATCCAGCCACTCTATAACCGCTGAGCCACCGCCGCCCCTGATAGTGCATGATTTGAAGCCTTGAGTCAAATCAAATCCAACATTGGAAAATTGTAACTTGCTTTCATACTGTATTTTGAGTATGTATTATATGTGGGACCGTGGGTGCTTTTCCTTTTAAGTAAGGGATAATATCTGGCTATAGGTGGTCATTGTCTGGAGATAGTTATAATGACCACCTAGCCAGATATTATCCCGCTTATTACATGACTATACCGAACATGAATTAACCCGCTCTGAACGGGAACCCATTTTGGTGTTGGCATCATGTCGTCCTTTAGCTATTTTTGAAAAATCGAAAGAACGACTGACATCTTTAGAATCTGATCTCAGGTCAGAATGGGTTAATCAGACCAGTGTGTGTCCAGTGGAAACCTTGTATGGATCTGATCTGATCTCAGGTCAGAATGGGTTAATACATTGACCCAAAACACAACAGAATAAGTATTCCGTAAGGTGGCGCTGGCTGCGTCTGGCCAGCTGGCAGGGCTGGAGCGGAAAAGAAGGAAGTGAGTTGGTCAAATATAGAATCCATTTTCGGGATTTTTACTATTTCTCGCTCAAATGTTTTCAAAAACATTTTTGAGAGCAACGTTTAGCTGAAAATGACACTGTGTGTCACATAGTGTGTGTGTGTGCGAGAAAGGCCGTCATAGGCAGACCTGTATCCCGGGAGAAGACAGACTATGCACCCACTGCACACAACATGAAGTGGAAACCGAGCTACACTTCCTAACCATCTGTCCATTGTACCAAGACATCAGAGACACATACTGGCTGTCCATTGTACCAAGACATCAGAGACACATACTGTCTGTCCACTGTACCAAGACATCAGAGACACATACTGTCTGTCCATTGTACCAAGACATCAGAGACACATACTGGCTGTCCATTGTACCAAGACATCAGAGACACATACTGTCTGTCCATTGTACCAAGACATCAGAGACACATACTGGCTGTCCATTGTACCAATACATCAGAGACACATACTGGCTGTCCATTGTACCAAGACATCAGAGACACATACTGGCTGTCCATTGTACCAAGACATCAGAGACACATACTGTCTGTCCACTGTACCAATACATCAGAGACACATACTGGCTGTCCATTGTACCAATACATCAGAGACACATACTGGCTGTCCATTGTACCAATACATCAGAGACACATACTGGCTGTCCATTGTACCAAGACATCAGAGACACATACTGTACTTCCCACAGATTACAACCACACACACGGAGATTTAGAAAAAATGACCAATGACAAAAAACTCCCATATCTGCTGGGCGAAGTACAACAATGTGCAAAAAACACAGTAGCAAGATTTGTGAGTTGCTGTGATAGGAGAAGGATGGAACACAACCACCCTAAAGACTAATCATTGTGTATATTCCTGCACTATACCTGCATCGAGTGATCTTGGTACATAGAAATTGATCTATTGAAGATTCTGACCTTCAAAATGTACATAATTTTTGTTTTGATTGTATTGTTGTATCGTTCTTTCTGCTTTGGCAATGTAAACGTATGTTTTCTCATGCCAATAAAGCCCTTTGAATTGAATTGTGGTATAGATACATGGCTGTCATGTTGGAAACGGCAGTAAATCAAGCGGGGAGCGGCCAGCCGCACAGCTGGTGCTCAGAGAGGGTCTGATTAGGCAGCGGTCGGTCTGTTATTAGAGCGGAGCGTTCTGTTATCGACACATAACTCACCGCTGAATTCATAGCGATTGACCAATCAGAATCAAGCATTCAACCAAGCCATGTAATAATGGGCACAATAGTCTATTTAAATCATTACGTTGACACATCATTTGGCTGAGTCTGTCAACATGCTGAGGGACCTGCTAATAATTCAGCGGTGAATGCAACCGAAATATATACACTCTCGCACGCACGCACGCACGCACGCACGCACACACGCACGCACGCACACACGCACGTAGCAACGCATGCATGCACGCACGCACACAGTGGTGTGCACAGACATTTAGAGGGGCAGGTGCTCAAGTGAAAAAAGGGCACCTTGTGCAGCGCATTTTGGGGCGGGAACCCATTTTGGTGCTTTAGCTATTGAAAAATAGCAGATCTACAAGCTCATAGCGCACCACGAGCTTGTAGGTCTGCTATAAATCTTTTTATCGAAGAACCACTGACATAGAGACATAGCTTTAGATTGTGTGGGGCCTAAATAATATAGTAGAAGCTCTAGCACCCCCTAGTGTCTATCTGTGCACGCACACACACACACACACACACACACACACACACACACACACACACACCCTACCTGGAAGCGGTGGAAGTCTTGGGGCTTGAAGTCGTTGGGCGAGCAGCCGCACCAGTCCACGATGTGTTTGTACTGACACTTACAGCCCAGCTTCCGGTTCCAGTTGGTGATGCGCAGGTTGTTGTCCACCATGCTGCCACAGAGGGCGCTGTTCTCCAGGACCGTGTGGAAGAAGGACTGGAAACACAGAGAGAGAAACAGACATTATTAACCCATTCTGACCTGAGATCAGATTCATACGAGGTTTCCACTGGACAACACACTGGTCTGATTAACCCATTCTGACCTGAGATCAGATTCATACGAGGTTTCCACTGGACACACACTGGTCTGATTAACCCATTCTGACCTGAGATCAGATTCATACGAGGTTTCCACTGGACACACACTGGTCTGATTAACCCATTCTGACCTGAGATCAGATTCATACGAGGTTTCCACTGGACACACACTGGTCTGATTAATTGACTATGCATGCACCTCCTGGTATTCCAACATCTCACTGTCATAAGCTCCAGACGTCCCAAAACAAACTAATCAGACTTTGACTAGGAATAGGGCCCACGACCCACCTCTGTGCAACACCATGTGATAGCATAGGTTGGCTCAGTGTGGAGGACAGAGTTAAACAACTGAAAACGGGACTAGCATTCCAGATTGTAAATGCAGCTCTGCCGTCCATGCCCACAGTGTCCATTTACCTCAAAAAGCTTTGTTTGCATCTAATTGTCTAATAAAATGATCATCTCAGGTCAGAATGGGTTAACAGAACATAAAGTGTAGAATCCACACAGTGAGTCAGACTCGGAGAGGTCATACTTGGCAGGTGGACGTGACGTTAGGCCGAGAAATACTGCATCAGCACGTCAACACCACAGCACAGAGTAGCTGTGTGTGTGTGTGAGTGTGTGTGTGTGAGTGTGTGTGTGTGTGAGTGTGTGCGTGCGTGCGTGCGTGCATGCCTGCGTACCTCAGCAGGCAGCAGAGTATAGGCGTAGAAGCGCTTCATGTTGGGCACCAGGGTGTGTGTGTGTTTGTGTGTGTGTGTGTGTGTGTGTGTGTGTGTGTGTGTGTGTGTGTGTGTGTACGTGTACCTCAGCAGGCAGCAGGGTGTATGCGTAGAAGCGCTTCATGTTGGTCACCAGGGTGTGTGTGTGTGTGTGTGTGTGTGTGTGTGTGTGTGTGTGTGTGTGTGTGTGTGTGTGTGTGTGTGTGTGTGTGTGTGTGTGTGTGTGTGTGTGTGTGTACGTGTACCTCAGCAGGCAGCAGGGTGTATGCGTAGAAGCGCTTCATGTTGGTCACCAGGGTGTGTGTGTGTGTGTGTGTGTGTGTGTGTGTGTGTGTGTGTGTACGTGTACCTCAGCGGGCAGCAGAGTATAGGCGTAGAAGCGCTTCATGTTGGTCACCAGGGTGTGTGTGTGTGTGTGTGTGTGTGTGTGTGTGTATAGGCGTACCTCAGCGGGCAGCAGAGTATAGGCGTAGAAGTGCTTCATGTTGGTCACCAGGGTGTGTGTGTGTGTGTGTGTGTGTGTGTGTGTATAGGCGTACCTCAGCGGGCAGCAGAGTATAGGCGTAGAAGCGCTTCATGTTGGTCACCAGGGTGTGTGTGTGTGTGTGTGTGTGTGTGTGTGTGTGTGTGTATAGGCGTACCTCAGCGGGCAGCAGAGTATAGGCGTAGAAGCGCTTCATGTTGGTCACCAGGTCGTCCTGGGAGCGCACCACGTACTCCACGAACACGCGGTTCAGCAGGAACCAGTCCGATCCGCCGTCCACCGAGATGCCCTCCGGGATCTTGCGGTCGCCCAGCCTCCACATGTGCGTGTCGCACTCGAAGAACAGCCGGTCCAGGCCTTGTTTTCGAATGAACCTGCAGAGGTTCCCATGAAATAAAACACAGTGTTGTTTTTGATGCAGCAAATTTAGATTTTAGTTTTAGTTTTTTTGTCTCTGGAAAACTAAATGGAAACTAAATTAAAACTATGCTATGGTGACTAAAACTATGACTAAATATACTGACAATTTCGTCAACAAATAAAAACTAGACTAAAATGTTAGGAAGGGACTAGTGGACAAGAGATCCAGTAAGTCATTTTACACTTGGTTGCATGCTGAAAATAGCCGATCTACAAGCTCACAACGCGTTGCGCTGCGACGCGTTGTGAGCTTGTAGATCGGCTATTTTCAGCAAGTGTAAAATCACTTATTATGACGGCAACAAGGCCCGCAAAAATAAATTTTAGTCGACTAAAATCTTATGACATTTAGTCGACTAAAACTAGACTATAACACTAAGACATTCCAGGTGACTAAAATGTGACTAAGACTAAGTGAAAACTATTTAGGAGACTATGACTAAAACTAAAATAGAAATTTGCTGCCAAAAACAACACTGATGCACATGCACACACACATGCACATGCACACACACACATGCACACACACACATGCACATGCACACGCACACGCAAACAGAAGTGTCATTTTGTCGTGGCGTGCCAGGCATCGGGGCGCCCTGGGGAGCAAGGTGCTTATTGGCCGGTCATGGTTTGGCGTTGATGAGTGTGGACAGGCTGCCACACGCACGCACGCACACACACACACACACACACACACACACACACACCACACACACACACACACACACACACACACACACACACACACACACACACACACACACACACACACACACACACACACACAGTGGGGTGGTCGACAGGTTGGCACACACAGGCCTCCGTGGGTTAAACACCAACCAGGTTAATTAATGAAGCCACAGATGGAGGCTAATTGGATTTAGACTCAGTCACCGCATGGCGCTGGCAGGGGTGTGTGTGTGTGTGTGTGTGTGTGTGTGTGTGTGTGTGTGTGGGAGGGGGTGAGAGTGAAGAAAGGTGACATGAGGGTCAGAACTATTATGATGAACTGTTTAAGGACCAGTTCTGAGTTCTGAGTTGTTTTGCAGACACTCCGTTGGTTTCCAACCTTTTTCATATCAAGGTCCATTATTTAATCTCTCAGAGCCAAAAACGAAATCATATTTTTGCTGTCTGTGACTCGGTGGATCAGATTGCTGTACTGATGTTTGTACAGTAGGAGAGATAACAGGCAAACGTTGATCAAAATAACTATTCTTCAACATTCTGTAATTGTGTAGAGTAGACTTTCTTGTAAATTCAGTAATGCAGATTTAACCGTTTAACGATTTGACTCTGGAGAGCGTAAAATAAAACCAAATGGACCCGGACGTGCGTGCGTGCGTGCGTGCGTGCGTGCGTGCGTGCGTGCGTGCGTGCGTGCGTGCGTGCGTGCGTGCGCCTCACCTAGCGTTGTCTCGGCCGTGAGACTTGATGAAGTTCATGTCTCTGTATTTGGACAGGAAGGACACCAGCTGACCGTTGGTCCTGAAGACGGAGAAAAAACAAACACACATGATTACAGACACACAGATATAACCTATATTCTACCATATACTACAGACACACAGATATAACCTACAGACACACAGATATAACCTATTATTCTACCATATACTACAGACACACAGATATAACCTATATTCTACCATATACTACAGACACACAGATATAACCTATATTCTACTTCAAACTCCATTTTAACCATCGAAAACACCTGTCCTAATTTGTGTTTTTTCATTTACTGTTTTTGTTTATTTTTAATACTTATTTTTGATGTTTTAGTCTCTCTGGCCTCCTCCTGGAGGAGGATCTTTTCCAAAATAATTATTTTAAATAAATGAAAACAGTAAATGAAAACACGGCCCCCCTCGCGTATTAGAAGGACAATATCAGTCACCAGAAAAAGGTTGGGTGTATAGGAAGGGGGGCGGGGCAGCTAAAATGAATATCAAATATCTAATTACTGAATCAAGTAATTGAAAAACTGTTTGGGGTGTTCACAAACGTGTTCCAAACGTGCCTCTAGCCTATGGCAGGCCAGTCTGGTGCATCTCAGAACAGACACACATATATAACCTAATATTCTACCATATACTACAGACACACAGATATAACCTATATTCTACCATATACTACAGACACACAGATATAACCTATTATTCTACCATATACTACAGACACACAGATATAACCTACAGACACACAGATATAACCTATATTCTACCATATACTACAGACACACAGATATAACCTATTATTCTACCATATACTACAGACACACAGATATAACCTATTATTCTACCATATACTACAGACACACAGATATAACCTATTATTCTACCATTTACTACAGACACACAGATATAACCTATTATTCTACCATATACTACAGACACACAGATATAACCTACAGACACACAGATATAACCTATATTCTACCATATACTACAGACACACAGAGATAACCTATTATTCTACCATATACTACAGACACACAGATATAACCTACAGACACACAGATATAACCTATATTCTACCATATACTACAGACACACAGATATAACCTACAGACACACAGATATAACCTATATTCTACCATATACTACAGACACACAGAGATAACCTATTATTCTACCATATACTACAGACACACAGATATAACCTACAGACACACAGATATAACCTATATTCTACCATATACTACAGACACACAGATATAACCTATATTCTACCATATACTACAGACACACAGATATAACCTATATTCTACCATATACTACAGACACACAGATATAACCTACAGACACACAGATATAACCTATATTCTACCATATACTACAGACACACAGATATAACCTATATTCTACCATATACTACAGACACACAGATATAACCTATATTCTACCATATACTACAGACACACAGATATAACCTATATTCTACCATATACTACAGACACACAGATATAACCTATTATTCTACCATATACTACAGACACACAGATATAACCTATTATTCTACCATATACTACAGACACACAGATATAACCTATATTCTACCATATACTACAGACACACAGATATAACCTATTATTCTACCATATACTACAGACACACAGATATAACCTATTATTCTACCATATACTACAGACACACAGATATAACCTACAGACACACAGATATAACCTATATTCTACCATATACTACAGACACACAGATATAACCTACAGACACACAGATATAACCTATATTCTACCATATACTACAGACACACAGATATAACCTATATTCTACCATATACTACAGACACACAGATATAACCTATTATTCTACTATATACTACAGACACACAGATATAACCTACAGTATATTCTACCATATACTACAGACACACATATATAACCTAATATTCTACTATATATACTTCTTCTGATTACAAACCAAATATATCGTACGTGTGACAGAACTATACCACTGCATATCAATTCAATGTATGACAGGTACATTGTTGATTTCGTCGAATACTTTTTTTCATTGATGCTAAACTAAAAAAGCTTTCTGGGCAGGAACCCCTTTTGTTGTTTTAAAGCATCATGTTATACTTTAGCTATTGAAAAATAGCAGATCTACAAGCTCCTATAGCGCGGCACTCGGGGGCACGCTATAAGAGCTTGTAGGTCTGTTATTTTTAGAAAAATCGTGAAAATGTGGCGCAAATCTTTGAATGCATATTCTTTCAGAGTGAACGTTTTTAACTCGAAATCTTTGCTTCTGGGAGGTGGGGGGTCCCTGAAACAACATATTTTCAGATAGGGGGTCCGCGGCCAAATACATATAATTCTGGGGGTCCTTGACATGGAAACGTTTGAGCACCAACTGACATTATAGAAACATGAGGTTTATCAGAAAACTGTCATGATTTAGAAGACATTTTGTAGAATGGATTAATTCAAGCCGATCTGAAATTCGATTTGGATCAACGGGCTGTCAATGGAGCGTATCGCAACTCTAGAGATTCCTCCCATTATGAGTGTGATGAATGGAGACCCTCCTCATATTATACTAATGTCCTCTTCTCATTTCACAGCCCACGGGGTCTTATCTGAGGAGGTGGTGGTCCGCCATAGACGCTTAACCCATCCTGACCTGAGATCAGATTCATACGAGGTTTCCACTGGACACACACTGGTCAGTCATTCTTCGATTTTTCAAAAATAGCAGACCTACAAGCTCATAGCGCGCCACTCGGTGGCGCGCTATGAGCTTGTAGGTCTGCTATTTTTCAATAGCTAAAGCATGACATGATGCTAACACCAAAATGGGTTCCCGTTCAGAATGAGTTAATCCATTTTGGGGCGGGAACCCCTTTTGGTGTTTATAGCATTATGTTGTGCTTTATAGCTATTGAAAAATAGCAGATCTACAAGCTTGTAGGTCTGCTATTTTTGAAAAAAATCGAAGAACGACTGACATAGAAACAGCTTTTTCAGAAAACTGTCAGGATTTTTAGAATCTGATCTCAGGTCAGGATGGGTTAACCGACTGACTGTTCACGTGCCAAATACCATACAAAGGGTTTCTCCATGCCGCTGTCTCTGTGTCTCTTGCTCTGTCTGTCTCTCTCTCTCTCTCTCTCTCTCACACACACACACACACACACACACACACACACGTGCACGCAGGAACGCACACACACACACACACACACACACACACACACACACACACACACACACACACACGCGCGCGTGCGCGCACACACACACACACGCGCACGTGCGCACACACACGCGCACGTGCGCACACACACATGCACACGGTGGGGGGAATCCAGGTCAAGCGCTAGATTTGCCACCTGAGTGGTCACCCCGTCCACCGGGTCTAGTTTGCTTACTGTCTGCCCTGTGGCTGCCCCCCCCCCCCCGCTCTGACACCCTGTCTGTCTGTCTGTCTGTCTGTCTGTCTGTCTGTCTGTCTGTCTGCCCTGTGGCTGCCCCCCCCCCCCCGCTCTGACACCCTGTCTGTCTGTGTCCCGCTGGGATCCACACACGCACACGCCTGCACGCATTCATGCCAGCAAGTACGTGCACGCACACACACACACGCATGTGCACATACGCACGCACACACAGAGCAAGGATGTGGCAGTCTGTCAGTCCATATGGCACGCACGCACTGTTTACATTTCCCCCCCTAAATGGCCTGCGTCTAATGGCTGTGACCTCATATCATCACATACTACACACACACACACACACACACACACACACACACACACACACACACACACACACACACACACACAGTGCCCTCATATCATCATAGCCCAGTTATAAACTTCATAACGATGTCCTCTTGTTCCACTTTCATGATGTTAACGTTGAAATCATAGTAAGTAGCCTTGCCGAGCCATGAGGCCCATAGGGGCAGGAGCCTATCTCCTGTTTCTGTAGCCATGAGGCCCATAGGGGCAGGAGCCTATCTCCTGTTTCTGTAGCCATGAGGCCCATAGGGGCAGGAGCCTATCTCCTGTTTCTGTAGCCATGAGGCCCATAGGGGCAGGAGCCTATCTCCTGTTTCTGTAGCCATGAGGCCCATAGGGGCAGGAGCCTATCTCCTGTTTCTGTAGCCATGAGGCCCATAGGGGCAGGAGCCTATCTCCTGTTTCTGTAGCCATGAGGCCCATAGGGCAGGAGCCTATCTCCTGTTTCTGTAGCCATGATGCCCATAGGGGCAGGAGCCTATCTCCTGTTTCTGTAGTCATGAGGCCCATAGGGGCAGGAGCCTATCTCCTGTTTCTGTAGCCATGAGGCCCATAGGGGCAGGAGCCTATCTCCTGTTTCTGTAGCCATGAGGCCCATAGGGGCAGGAGCCTATCTCCTGTTTCTGTAGCCATGAGGCCCATAGGGCAGGAGCCTATCTCCTGTTTCTGTAGCCATGAGGCCCATAAGGCAGGAGGAGCCTATCCCCTGTTTCTGTAGCCATGAGGCCCATAGGGGCAGGAGCCTATCTCCTGTTTCTGTAGCCATGAGGCCCATAGGGCAGGAGCCTATCTCCTGTTTCTGTAGCGTGAGGCAGCTTGATGTACAAGTACACCCCCTGGACATGACGCTAGTATGTCGCAGGGACTTACCCCCAATCCAACCCTTGATGCTGAGTGTCAAGCAGGGAGGCACTGGGTCCCATTTTTACAGTCTTTGGTATGACCCGGGCCACCCGGCCAGGGATTGAACCCAGACCTCCCAGTCTCAGGGCGGACACTCTAACCACAAGGCCACTGAGCTGGTGTTGAAATCATAACTTGGCCCTTTTTGTTATTGTTGTTGTTGCAACAAGGACTTTTTTTAATATGCAGTTCCTTCCAGATGGGGAATAGTGGAATGTCACGCCTGACGTGGTCTTCTGAATACCCTCTGTAGCTCAAACTAATTAAAGACGTACAATTTGTGTCCTAGAAAAAAAGTCACACAACTTCACTTTGTGTTGTTGAGTTGACTCAACCTTTAGTCAGACCAGTGTGTCCAGTGGAAACCTCGTATGAATCTGATCTCAGGTCAGAATGGGTTAATTATGCGTTCGCTGTTAGGTTATTTTTTACAGTTTAATATGGGTTTACTGAGCTCTAATATAAGTTCACACGGTTCTTTATGAAGGGTGTCTGTACTGTACTGCCTCTCCATGCTTTATACAGTAATAACGTACAGTAGTGCAGTAGGCATGTAACCATTCACTGAACTCACGATGCAATTCCAATCACGATTATATGCTTTTTCACTATTTGTTTTTAAACAAAAAATATTTTCCAGATTTTCTTTTTAATGATTTATCTACCGCACTTTTTTCACATTTTTGTATTTAACTACATTGCAATAGTAACATTACTTTTCATGTAAAATTACTTAATTTCTGTGAAACAACATTCTCTCTTGTTTAACATGTAAAAGCAGACAGTCACAGTCACAGACACACACACACAGCTCCCCTCTACAGTCACAGACACACACACACAGCTCCCCTCTACAGTCACAGACACACACAGCTCCCCTCTACAGTCACAGACACACACAGCTCCCCTCTACAGTCACAGACACACACATCTCCCCTCTACAGTCACAGACACACACAGCTCCCCTCTACAGTCACAGACACACACAGCTCCCCTCTGCAGTCACAGACACACACATCTCCCCTCTACAGTCACAGACACACACAGCTCCCCTCTACAGTCACAGACACACACAGCTCCCCTCTACAGTCACAGACACACACATCTCCCCTCTACAGTCACAGACACACACAGCTCCCCTCTACAGTCACAGACACACACAGCTACCCTCTGCAGTCACAGACACACACATCTCCCATCTACAGTCACAGACACACACAGCTCCCCTCTACAGTCACAGACACACACAGCTCTCCTCTACAGTCACAGACACACACAGCTCCCCTCTACAGTCACAGACACACACAGCTCCCCTCTACAGTCAGACACACACAGCTCCCCTCTACAGTCACACACACACACACACACACACACACACACACACACACACACACACACACACACACACACACACACACACACACACACACACACACACACACACACACACACACACACACACACACACACACAGCTCTCCTCTACAGTCACAGACACACACAGCTCCCCTCTACAGTCACAGACAGACACAGCTCCCCTCTACAGTCACAGACACACACAGCTCCTCTCTACAGTCACAGACACACACAGCTCCCCTCTGCAGTCACAGACAAACACAGCTCCCCTCTACAGTCACAGACACACACACACACACACACACACACACCCTCACACACACACACACACACACACACACACACACACACACACACACACACACACACACACACACACACACACACACACACACACACACACACACACACACACACACACACACACACACACACAGCTCTCCTCTACAGTCACAGACACACACAGCTCCCCTCTTCAGTCACAGACATACACAGGTCCCCTCTACAGTCACAGACACACACAGCTCCCCTCTACAGTCACAGACACACACAGCTCCCCTCTGCAGTCACAGACACACACAGCTCCCCTCTACAGTCACAGACACACACAGCTCCCCTCTGCAGTCACAGACACACACAGCTCCCCTCTACAGTCACAGACACACACAGCTCCCCTCTGCAGGCACAGACACACACAGCTCCGCAGTGACGTCAGGACTTACTTATATATGAAACAATATTAAGATCAGCCCATGTTATTCTCCATGGAGGAATTGGTTCCGTGAACCAGGCAATGAGTGAGTGACGTCGCTCTATTGTTGCTTGTTTTTATGACAGTGCGGATGGAAGTCCACACTGATCATTAATGCACAGTGTTCCGTCTAAATAAGCATCTACAAATTAAATAAATAGAGCTTCACCGACCTAAAGAGCAGCCTCATGAAGTCCAATGAAAGAGATTAAACCAAAAAGATAAGAAAGGCAGTCTGAATTAACCCATTCTGAACGGGAACCCCTTTTGGTGTTAGCATCATGTCATGCTTTAGCTATTGAAAAATAGCAGATCTACAAGCTCATAGCGCGCCACCGAGTGGCGCGCTACGAGCTTGTAGGTCTGCTATTTTTGAAAAATCGAAGAACGACTGACATAGAAACATAGCTTTTTCAGAAAACTGTCAGGATGTAGAAGACATTTACAGGATCTGATCTCAGGTCAGAATGGGTGAAGAATTGCGACACGCTTTGATTGCGCTACGTTGCTATCATGGGCTGTGGTTTCAAACATTATAGAACTACAAAACAGGGTGCTATCATGGGGGCTGTAGTTCCAAACATTATAGAACTACAAAGGAGGTTGCTATCATAGCCTGTATATATACAGTATAGTTTAAAACATTGGAACCTCCTCATTGAGATGGAATGATTGAAAGAAATTAAAATAAATATTTTGGACTTCTGTTTTTATACCGAGGGATATGCATCATGCACACGCATGCATGCCCACTATATGCCCACTGCACGCACGCACGCACGCACGCACGCACCCACGCATGCACGCACCCACGCACGCACGCACGACACCTCTAATGAGCGTCAGCTTGCAGTAACACGTGTAAGGCATGTTTGCTGAGACGTGTATACATTTCCGTGACGTGGGGGAACGCACGCACGCAAGCCCGCACGCACGCACGCACGCACGCACGCACGCACGCACGCACACAAGCACGCACGCACGCACACACCTCCAACTCTACCCTCGCGGACACACACACAGACCCCCTGTTGGTTTGTGAGGGGCTTTGGCATTCCTTTGAGAGCCGCCCATGCGGAAAGGACGGACATTATCCTGGAATTAGAGGGGAAATCACGCCTGTTCTTCAGCCCATCCGATAACAGAGGCAGCCGGTCTGTATTCTGTCTTTGAAAACCTTCCTCCTCCCAAACGTTCCAGGTCCAAAGATCCAAAGAGAGAGATTATTATAGTTTGCCCAGACTACAGCAGCACAGATCCGCACGTATACTCAGCGCCTCGCTTCGTGCCACAGATGTCTTCTATAAATGCTGACAGTTTTCTTAAAACCCCATATGTGTCAGTTGGTGCTCAATCTTTTTCACGTCAAGGACCCCCAGAATTATCTGTACCACTGATATATAAACATAGGGGTTTAACCCTGTGAGAACCACTGACATAGAAACATAGGGTTTTAACTCTGTGAGAACCACTGACATAGAAACATGGGGTTTAACCCTGTGAGAACCACTGATATAGAAACATAGGGTTTTAACCATAGACTGTAAAAAATATGGACAAAGCGTTCGCCGGGTCTAACATGAACGTAAAATGAAGCCTGTAATAATATGGTAATTCCTGATGTAAGTCGCCATCTTTCTAGATCCGTTTGGTACCAGCTGGCCATTGGCTGGCTCCGTTTTGGACCAGCTGGCCATTGGCTGCCCAGACAACGAGGCGGGACTTCCCCCCTTCTTCTCCGTTGGTTTTTATTTTGACTCGAGTGGGAGGGGAATCCCGATCATAGACTGTAACGGTAGCCACGCCCCTCAGAACATACGCGATGTTTTTTTTTCTTTATGGTCATTTTTTTAATTAATGGGACCATAATTTTCCAAAAATAATATTATGACATTAGAAATTAGACTTTAAACTAGTGACTGGAAGAAAAAAGTATTCATGACCATGTTTATTAAGGTAATACAGTCTAGGTGAAGTTGGGCCAAAATACATGGGCCTCTATGGAGCTATGGGGCTTTTTGGGTCCAGTCCAGCGCCACAACAGGCCATTATATGAACTACCGATTTCAAATGAGGCTTCACGAAATATCTGGCTGACTGCCCCCCTGGTTTTAACCCTGTAAGAACCACTGATATAGAAACATAGGATTTAAACCCTGTGAGAACCACTGATATAGAAACATAGGGTTTAAACCATGTGAGAACCACTGATATAGAAACATGAGGTTTAACCCTGTGAGAACCACTGATATAGAAACATAGGGTTTTAACCCTGTGAGAACCACTGATATATAAACATAGGGTTTTAACCCTGTGAGAACCACTGATATAGAAACGTAGGGTTTTTCCGAAAACTGTAAAAAAATATTTGTAGAATCGACGTCAGATCTAAATGGAATAATCAGATGCTGACAGACAGAGAGACAGACAGACAGACAGACAGCGTAGACAGACAGACAGTCGAGCGAGAGACGCGAGGATAAATATATTATGCATGAACAAAAGCATTTCGGTGGAGGAAACTGCAAAGCCTGCAGATGAAACACCACAAAGTATGACCAGGTGTAAACACTCAATAGAATGTCCCTATATAGACTGATACAAGCACCAAGATGCTCGCATACAACAAAGGCACGCACACACGCACGCACGCATGCACGCACGCACGCACGCACGACACCTCTAATGAGCGTCAGCAAAGGGTATTCAATATAGCGCTCACACCGTCACTATAATTATAGTTTGATAAAACTGAAATGAAAAAGAAAAAATTGACTTGAGTCGTCCTGTCGAGTTGAAACTGCTGCCTTGAATTAGTTGGGATGTGACATTTAGAAGACAACGGCAAGTCGTCAAGTGTTAGTGTTAAGTATACTGTACTTTAAGTACAATTTCGAGGTATTTGTACTTTACTTGAGTATTTCCAATTTCCAATACTTCTACTCCACTACATCTCGGAGCCAAGATTTGTACTTTTACTCCACTTCATTTTTATGTGTGTTTTTTTTTTGTGTTTAACTTTTTGTCATGACGCCATGATGTGCATGACCAAAAACCTGTCATGAAAATGTGTTAGAACTCACTTCCTTCCTTCATGGACTAAAAAGTCAGATAGCGTTTTACTGGTGATGGATTAGTACTACATTGCATTATTGATACTTTTACTGTACGTAACAAAATGCTAGTAATTTCTCCACCACTGTACGTTCCCCGTCTAGACGTATAGTGCTGTTTTAACGATCTCTAACTTACAGCCTCTTAAAGGGGAAGTGTGTAGGAGTGGAGAAATGCCTGGTTGGAAGGTTACTGTACACACATGGACATGACAGGAACCAGGAAGTCAATAGGTATTGACCCGGTGGCAATTAAGCGCTAATCAGTTCACCGTGTAACCGATTGGATGGAGAGCAAGGGGGGGGGATTCGGGTTAAGGTTAGGGTAGGCCTTTATATACGCGACTGAATGAACGGACGGACGGACACGGTGTTCCAGAGAACGTCCGAGGTGCCACACGGATCCATCGATCCGTTTGGGTTGGAGTGAGTCTTTATTTAAAGTTCACAGTCGCTCAGGAGGCCCCCCTCCCCCTCCCCCTCGCCCAGTGAGTATTGACTTTGTTCTCCAGCGGGCGGTAGAGACGAGAGAGAGCTGTTTATTCCTTGTGTAAATAAATAACATAGTGCCGTTTGTGGATTAACATAATTAGACAATTAAGTTTGCTCCCAAAGACCCCCCTGGCTCGTCACTGTATAGCTTCCATTCGGTCCTCACGCATGAGTGTGTAATGCACGTAACTCGAGAACCGTTCGACCCACCGACTTCACATTCGACACACGCGCTCCACGCCCCCGCAGGGAGGGCGGTGCCCGGTATCGAGTCGGTCGGACCCACAGTTGTCCAGAACCGCCACACAAGGCTCTGGCCAGGCTCTGCCAGTGCAGGGCCTAATGAGGCCAACTCCTTTCACCTGGTCAGGCTCTGCCAGTGGGCCTAATGAGGCCAACTCCTTTCACCTGGTCAGGCTCTGCCAGTGGGCCTAACGAGGCCAACTCCTTTCACCTGGGTCAGGCTCTGCCAGTGGGCCTAATGAGACCAACTCCTTTCACCTGGTCAGGCTCTGCCAGTGGGCCTAATGAGGCCAACTCCTTTCACCTGTGAAATCTCAAGCCTCTGCCTCAGCCAATTGAGGCTCAACCAATCAGGCTCTGCCAGTGGGCACAGGCACACACACAGATCCCTCGATCTCCATGTGGGACACCGGCTGACAGGTTGCTATGACAACGGGCACCAAGTACAGGTCTAGTCCCTATAAAGCACCAGTTCCTTATTGCATGTGCATTTGTTGCCTATTAACCAATTCTGACCTGAGATCAGATTCATACAAGGTTTCCACTGGACACACACTGGTCTGATTAACCCATTCTGACCTGAGATCAGATTCATACGAGGTTTCCACTGGACACACCAAGGGACCAGCTATGCACTCCAATGTTGAAGCGCTGGGCCCTAGTGGTAAGAGGAAGGACTGCAGGCGGACCCGTGGATTCTTGACGAGGAAACCCCGTGCAACCGAGCGCCCAATGTTAAAGCCCAGCTGCACTTCAACCGAGCGCCCAATGTTAAAGCCCAGCTGCACTTCAACCGAGCGCCCAATGTTAAAGCCCAGCTGCACTTCAACCGAGCGCCCAATGTTAAAGCCCAGCTGCACTTCAACCGAGCGCTCAATGTTAAAGCCCAGCTGCACTTCAACCCAACCGAGCGCTCAATGTTAAAGCCCAGCTGCACTTCAACCGAGCGCTCAATGTTAAAGCCCAGCTGCACTTCCGCATTTCCGGACTTCCGGACACCAAAATTTGGTGTCCAAATGCTGAATCAGCGAAAAAATGCGGAAATACACGGTCCTTCCGGCAGCCTTCCGGGTGCTTCAAAACGCCACTGAGCAACTTCCACTGACATGAATAGCGGACTGGGCGGAGCTTCATGCCAGTTTAGTCTCTATCCTTTTAATACTCTATGGGACACACACTGGTCTGATTAAACTAGATGCTAATTGTTGTGTTACCGAGAGTGAGTTGTAGAAATGCTTACTTTGCTCACACAGATGCTATATTCACGTTAACCAAGAACAGATGTATACCGTATGTTGTTTGGCTTTTTCCACAGATGCTCTAAATGCTATTTAGATGTTATTCAGGTAGAGAACAGCTTTGACACATCTACCTTCTGTCCTAAAGTTACTTCATTTCTTTAGATGTTATTCAGGTAGAGAACAGCTTTGACACATCTACCTTCTGTCCTAAAGTTACTTCATTTCTTTAGATGTTATTCAGGTAGAGAACAGCTTTGACACATCTACCTTCTGTCCTAAAGTTACTTCATTTCTTTAGATGTTATTCAGGTAGAGAACAGCTTTGACACATCTACCTTCTGTCCTAAAGTTACTTCATTTCTTTAGATGTTATTCAGGTAGAGAACAGCTTTGACACATCTACCTTCTGTCCTAAAGTTACTTCATTTAGATGTTATTCAGGTAGAGAACAGCTTTGACACATCTACCTTCTGTCCTAAAGTTACTTCATTTCTTTAGATGTTATTCAGGTAGAGAACAGCTTTGACACATCTACCTTCTGTCCTAAAGTTACTTCATTTCTTTTTAATCGCTGTATGTACTCTTGTATCACGGTGTGTTTCACTTTGCAAATCGTTCTGGTTAACAATGTCTGCAGCTCTGCATATTTGCTCTGAGGCACTTGGGTCCCAGTAGAGCCCTGGAACGAAGCGATAAAAACACTTTAGGCCTGCCACAATTATTACATAATTCAAACTTGTAGATCTGCTATTTCCACTATTTTTTATAAAGTTTAACGTTATTCAATTATAAATAATTGCCCTATCTGTGCGCCTTTTGTTCATGAAGCCTAAAAGCCAAACAGCAATGTCATTTGTATTCATAATGTTCCATAATGTTCAACAACAGAAACACAATTCAATTGTACATTATTTGTGATTGTTACTGTATCTTTTATTGTTGTTTTTATTGTTACTGTGAAGCACTTTGTAAAATTGTTTTTGAAAAGGTGCTATAAATATTATTATTATTATTAAAAAAACTAAAAAAAAAACAATGTCTGCTAAACGGGTCATTTGTAAAAAAATGGTTTATTGCTCCATTGGCTTGTCACAATTGTTACACATAATTGTCTAATCGCAATTATTTGAGATAATCGCAATCGTTTCCATGTTGAAAAAGTTTCATACAGAAAAAAAAAAGCTGAAATAGCAGATCAGCTATTTCTGCTATGTAAAAAATCATACATGCCAGTCATTTCTTGGTATAATTATTTCAGTCAACACTCTAATCGCCCCGGGGTCAGTTGGAACCATTACATCAGTGCGCCCAGCGATGTGTCGCTTCAGAGCCCATTTCAAGGTGACACATTGACTCCATCTTGTTTGTGCTAGTTAGCATACGGTAGCATCTAAACCAAAACACCCACACGGGAGGATCACTTCTAACGACGGGACCGCGATGGGTCGTCAAAAACACAATATTTGGTTAGAATTGGAATCATCGATTTAGATTAAGAGTTCTTACCTGATGGGGAGTGTGAGTGTGTGTGTCAATGTAACAAAGGTGCAGACGATCAGAAATCAGCAGAGAGTGAGCGACGTTTGCGCTACCAGATGCCGAATTGAAGTAAAAACGTCTGGGTTTCTGAGGCTATACCATGCGTCAGTGTTGTTTTCGTCGACTAAAACTAAGACGAAAAATGTTCGTCGACTACCTATTTTCACTGCCAAAAACAAATGGAAACTAAATTAAAACTAAGCTACGATGACTAAAACTAAGACTAAATATACTGACAATTTCGTCAACAAATAAAAACTAGACTAAAATGTTAGGAAGGGACTAGTGGACAAGAGATCCAGTAAAAGTAATTTTACACTTGGTTGCATGCTGAAAATAGCCGATCTACAAGCTCACACCGCGTCGCAGCACGACGCGTTGTGAGCTTGTAGATCGGCTATTTTCAGCAAGTGTAAAAACAGTCCTTACGACGGCATCAATGCCCACCAAAATACATTTTAGTCGACTAAATCAACTGTAGATTTAGTCGACAAAAATCTTATGACATTTAGTCGACTAAAACTAGACTAACACTAAGACATTCCAGGTGACTAAAATGTGACTAAAACTAAATGAAGTTTCAGTCCAAAGACTTAACTAAAATAGAAATTTGCTGCCAAAAACAACACTGCCATGCATCTTACCTGATGGGGTAATCCGCAGCGCTGAGGTTGATGAAGAAGTCCTCCATGCGTCTTACCTGATGGGGTAATCCTTAGGGTAAGGTCCTTAGGGTAAGGTCTTACCTGATGGGGTAATCCTTAGGTTAAGGTCCTTAGGGTAAGGTCTTACCTGATGGGGTAATCCTTAGGGTAAGGTCCTTAGGGTAAGGTCTTACCTGATGGGGTAATCCTTAGGGTAAGGTCCTTAGGGTAAGGTCTTACCTGATGGGGTAATCCTTAGGGTAAGGTCCTTAGGGTAAGGTCTTACCTGATGGGGTAATCCTTAGGGTAAGGTCCTTGGGGTAAGGTCTTATACCTGATGGGGTAATCCTTAGGGTAAGGTCTTACCTGATGGGGTAATCCTTAGGGTAAGGTCTTACCTGATGGGGTAATCCTTAGGGTAAGGTCCTTGGGGTAAGGTCTTACCTGATGGGGTAATCCTTAGGGTAAGGTCCTTAGGGTAAGGTCTTACCTGATGGGGTAATCCTTAGGGTAAGGTCTTACCTGATGGGGTAATCCTTAGGGTAAGGTCTTACCTGATGGGGTAATCCTTATGGTAAGGTCTTACCTGATGGGGTAATCCTTAGGGTAAGGTCTTACCTGATGGGGTAATCCTTAGGGGAAGGTCCTTGGGGTAAGGTCTTACCTGATGGGGTAATCCTTAGGGTAAGGTCCTTGGGGTAAGGTCTTACCTGATGGGGTAATCCTTAGGGTAAGGTCCTTGGGGTAAGGTCTTACCTGATGGGGTAATCCTTAGGGTAAGGTCTTACCTGATGGGGTAATCCTTAGGGTAAGGTCCTTGGGGTAAGGTCTTACCTGATGGGGTAATCTGCAGCGCTGAGGTTGATGAAGAAGTCCCAGCTCCAGTCCCTCATGGCCAGCAGGTCGGCCATGCTGCGCAGGTACATGGTCAGCAGGCTGGCTCCGCCCCAGATGGTGGCCATGCGCCACGGCGTCACCCGGACGTTGGCGTACTGGGCGGCCAGGGACTGGACCTGCCTGTGGAGGTAGTTGGATCTCTGGGAGAGAGGAGAGAGAGAGAGAGAGAGAGAGAGAGAGAGAGAGGAAGACGTTAACACTTTCAGCGCCTCCTGCTGGCAATTTGAAATGAACGCAGGGAGCCAGCAATATCCCCTATATAGGCGCTATTCTATTACCGTCAATACAACGAGTAGAGGCGCAAAAACTTTTTCCGAGCAGCAACCGACATGTCTCAGGTTTCACCACAAGCGGTGACATGGCTGGCGTGATGCGATCAGAAATCACCGTTTACATCCGAACGCCGGGCGGTTTGGACTAAAACAACAACTTTTGAGTATTTTTTCGGGGGAAAACAAGCAACAAAGAAACGACAACGAGTGGATCCTTATGGGAGGCGCGAGCATTGTTCCTCACGATGGGAAGAACGTAGGCGCTGTCTAGCAGCCTGGGCAGCACGGAAGGTTAGTGTTGAGCTTCGGTCTGCACGGTGCTGATATAACCCTTACTACACGCTATCCGAATGGGTTTGGCGACCTCTTAACCCGCCGTTTGACGGGTTTGCAAGGCGATCTGGCGTCCATCGTGTTTAGAGATATTGAAATAACAGGACCGGTGGTGGAAAAAAAGTACTGACATTTATTTTGGTGTTTCTAACCTTGTCATGGATGTAGTAGAAGTGCGAGGTGTTCCTAACCTTGTCCACATGGATGTAGTAGAAGTGTGAGGTGTTCCTAACCTTGTCCACATGGATGTAGTAGAAGTGTGAGGTGTTCCTAACCTTGTCCACATGGATGTAGTAGAAGTGCGAGGTGTTCCTAACCTTGTCCACATGGATGTAGTAGAAGTGCGAGGTGTTTCTAACCTTGTCCACATGGATGTAGTAGAAGTGCGAGGTGTTCCTAACCTTGTCCACATGGATGTAGTAGAAGTGTGAGGTGTTTCTAACCTTGTCCACATGGATGTAGTAGAAGTGCGAGGTGTTCCTAACCTTGTCCACATGGATGTAGTAGAAGTGCGAGGTGTTTCTAACCTTGTCCACATGGATGTAGTAGAAGTGAGAGGTGTTCCTAACCTTGTCCACATGGATGTAGTAGAAGTGGGAGGTGTTCCTAACCTTGTCCACATGGATGTAGTAGAAGTGCGAGGTGTTCCTAACCTTGTCCACATGGATGTAGTAGAAGTGCGAGGTGTTCCTAACCTTGTCCACATGGATGTAGTAGAAGTGCGAGGTGTTTCTAACCTTGTCCACATGGATGTAGTAGAAGTGTGAGGTGTTCCTAACCTTGTCCACATGGATGTAGTAGAAGTGTGAGGTGTTTCTAACCTTGTCCACATGGATGTAGTAGAAGTGCGAGGTGTTCCTAACCTTGTCCACATGGATGTAGTAGAAGTGTGAGGTGTTCCTAACCTTGTCCACATGGATGTAGTAGAAATGCGAGGTGTTCCTAACCTTGTCCACATGGATGTAGTAGAAGTGCGAGGTGTTCCTAACCTTGTCCACATGGATGTAGTAGAAGTGTGAGGTGTTCCTAACCTTGTCCACATGGATGTAGTAGAAGTGTGAGGTGTTCCTAACCTTGTCCACATGGATGTAGTAGAAGTGCGAGGTGTTCCTAACCTTGTCCACATGGATGTAGTAGAAGTGCGAGGTGTTCCTAACCTTGTCCACATGGATGTAGTAGAAGTGCGAGGTGTTCCTAACCTTGTCCACATGGATGTAGTAGAAGTGCGAGGTGTTTCTAACCTTGTCCACATGGATGTAGTAGAAGTGCGAGGTGTTCCTAACCTTGTCCACATGGATGTAGTAGAAGTGCGAGGTGTTTCTAACCTTGTCCACATGGATGTAGTAGAAGTGCGAGGTGTTTCTAACCTTGTCCACATGGATGTAGTAGAAGTGCGAGGTGTTCCTAACCTTGTCCACATGGATGTAGTAGAAGTGCGAGGTGTGGTAGATGGCTTTGAAGAGGCGGTAGAGCTGACGTGAGGCTCTGCCGTGCACCACCAGGACGAACGCTATCCTGACCGGCTTGGTCGGGAAGGTCTCCGTAGAGTCTTCGTCCCACTGGACGTTATTGTTGGCTTTTCCTGCAAAAGGTGAAAGATGATTATTGTTAAGGGCCAAATGACCACCGACGTCAAACACATCCATGTGACCTTGGGGTGGCGCTGTTGTTTACATAAGCGTCAAGTTCACGGGCATGGTGAGGGAAGGATTGACCCGGAAGGGGCAAAATAATGGCTTTGACCGCAGGTACCGGCGTCAGCACTTTCAAATACTGTGAAGCGAGTGTTCAGTCTGAAATAATCTGTTTTCTGTAATCTATTCTAATTGTGTTTTGCTTCTGAAATCTCAAATCTGACGCTGTACTCACTGAATTAAAAAAAAAAAAAAAAAAAAAAAATATATATAGAAAAAAAAAAATACAAAATTACAAAAAGTTAAAATATATAATAAAATAATTGCATGTGTGCGTTATTGATGCCGACACACACACACACACACACACACACACACACACAGTGAACCAATAGTAGTAGTAGCATAGAGCGTCAGCCAGGTCCAGCTACGGATCAATCCCTAGAAGAGAGATCCGTATGAGACGCTATAGGAGGCTCTAAAAAATATCATTATCATCTTTACTGCACTGTAATCTCACAACATCGCATGTCGCAATGCATTATGAATTCACACCTGGTCTGTAATGTCTTAACCCATTCTGAACGGGAACCCGTTTTGGTGTTAGCATCATGTTATGCTTTAGCTATTGAAAAATAGCAGATCTACAAGCTCATAGCGCGCCACCGAGTGGCGCGCTACGAGCTTGTAGGTCTGCTATTTTTGAAAAATCGAAGAACGACTGACATTTTTAGAATCTGATCTCAGGTCAGAATGGGTTAATCAGACCAGTGTGTGTCCAGTGGAAACCTCGTATGAATCTGATCTCAGGTCAGAATGTGTTAAAATAGGCAGTCTACCAGCTCACAATGCGTCGTGATGGTGAGGTGTTGTGTTGTGAGCCTGTAGAGCTGCTATTTTGGAGATAAAAGAAAAAGAAAATATTCTCCCGTAATGTAGTCGGAATTGGCACGGCAGTTTGAAAGAAACAATGAAATGAATACTGTCAGAATTAGGATGACGCGTGCACGGGCGCACACACACACACACACACACACACACACACACACACACACACAACCAGTAAGACGCCTGAGGGCACTTTGGAATACTTTTCAACACCACAACAAGCGATTACACCGTTTTAAAGTGAATTTTTAATGACAAGCAACTCAGCGGTCGGTGCAGTGGCTGTTCAAAGGTAACTTTAACCAACTCAGAGGCTGTTCAGAGGCCACTTTTTTTTCTAATATATTTTTTATCCCACGATTTTGTGACCCATTTTTCACCCCTGTGTCAATTATCTATTGTGATCCTGGGCTCTACACACCCTCCACCAACCTAGTCCCCATATATGGGGGACAAGGGGAGACCAACCTAGTCCCCATATATGGAGGACAAGGGGAGAGCAACCTAGTCCCCATATATGGAGGACAAGGGGAGACCAACCTAGTCCCCATATATGGGGGACATGGGGAGACCAACCTAGTCCCCATATATGGGGGACAAGGGGAGAGCAACCTAGTCCCCATATATGGGGGACATGGGGAGACCAACCTAGTCCCCATATATGGGGGACAAGGGGAGACCAACCTAGTCCCCATATATGGGGGACAAGGGGAGACCAACCTAGTCCCCATATATGGGGGACATGGGGAGACCAACCTAGTCCCCATATATGGGGGACAAGGGGAGAGCAACCTAGTCCCCATATATGGGGGACAAGGGGAGACCAACCTAGTCCCCATATATGGGGACAGGGGGAGAGCAACGGACTTGAACTCATGCTTCCTTCATGCCTGAGTGTTCAAGTTGCTCCTTTACACCTGACAGGGGGGAGTTTCCCTGGTTGGACGTAACGCGTGGAAGGAACACGTTATTCCAACCAGTTCCTTTCTCCTCCATCAGGCGCCCCGGCTGGCCAGGGGGAGGCTGTATAGAGACCAGTTCCTTTCCCCTCCATCAGGCGCCCCGGCTGGCCAGGGGGAGGCAGTTTAGAGACCAGGATTACTGCATGTTTTTTGTGAGGGTACCTACCCTAGGGGACACGGGGAGAACATGTGAGGGTACCTACCCTATAGGGGACACGGGGAGAACATGTGAGGGTACCTACCCTAAAGGGGACACGGGGAGAACATGTGAGGGTACCTACCCTATAGGGGACACGGGGAGAACATGTGAGGGTACCTACCCTAGGGGACACGGGGAGAACATGTGAGGGTACCTACCCTAGGGGACACGGGGAGAACATGTGAGAGTACCTACCCTAGGGGACACGGGGAGAACATGCAAAAGGTAACTTTAACCAACTCAGTGGTCGGTGCAGTGGCTGTTCAAAGGTAACTTTAACCTGTCGGCCTGAAAGACGGCCGTAAATGCTTGGCAGTCAACCTGTGTAAGGCGTTCGCTGTGAAAGAAGAATATACATTCAAAGACTTGCGCTATTATCTGCCATTTTTCAATAGCTAAAGTTTTTTTTTTTTTTTACTTTATATTTTACAGGCAATTTCATTTCATAGTACAAAACATGTTCCTTTTCTCTCAGTTATTTTGTTTTAAGTGTAAAAGTAAAATAAGTGACATTACAAGAAAAAGAAAGAAAAACAAAACAAAAAGTTTATTATAATGGTTAAATAAATAACACAACAACAACCCAAGACCAAGACACTTGAGCCAGAGCACGGAATGCAAACGTGACCCGTGACTCGTTCAAACTCTGTCATGATGATTTGAAGTGGAACTATATGACAACGTCAAGTGGCCACTCGGGCACCGCACTGCAAACACGATCCTCATCCAGACAGGAATCCTATAAGACATTTAGACCTGAGAACAGATTCGATACAAACGCTCTTCTAAATCATGACAGTTTTCTGACACTCCTACGTTTCTAATGTCAGTGGTTCTCAAACTATTTCATGTCAAGGATACCCCCAGAATGATATGTACTGTATTTGGCCGCCAACGCTGACCCCCCCCCCCCCCCATCTGAAAATATGTAGTTCCAGGGACCCCGCCATGCAGAAGCAAAGATTGTAGTTAAAAAACGAGAATATATATTCAAAGATTTGCGCCACATTGTCGCGATGGTGGTGCGATGATGGTGCGTTGGTTCTCAAACTATTTTCACGGGTTTTTCAAAAATAGCATATAGTGCTATACGCACTATACGAGCTTGTAGATCTGCTATTTCTCAATATC
The DNA here is from genome assembly GCF_964188405.1 of Protomyctophum parallelum. NCBI lineage: Eukaryota > Metazoa > Chordata > Actinopteri > Myctophiformes > Myctophidae > Protomyctophum > Protomyctophum parallelum. The sequence continues at coordinate 17,536,893 of NC_139702.1, read as the reverse complement.
TATAAAGCATAACATAATGCTTTTTAAAACACCCAAAGGGGTGTTCCCGTCCTGAACGGGATAAGCGGGTCCTCTGGGGGTCCTTTAGGGCGGAGCGGCCCGCTGCGTTGACAATAGGCCCTCATTCCTCTCAGGCCAAAAGGCGTCCCAGAGGAACTCCTTGGATTTCACACCCAGTGAAAACAACACGCACTGCAGTCAAATAACTGTCCCCACACCCCCCCCTGCACTGGCCAAGCCGCTATCAAATTATAGAAAGAGCAATTGGAAAACCACACATAAATCTATAACAGACGTTTTCTTTGGGACTGCATGGTGTTTATGTCCAGTCGTGGACATGAATTGACAAACAAACGACTGCCTATCAAACGCCTTCTATGGAAACGGTTACAAGTGTGCCAATATATATACGCCTTTCTTATCTTTTTTATAACAAGATATAATTATCAGGGTGGAGGTTATTTCGCTTGTTTTGAGAGCAAACTGTGTTTAAACTGATACACTTTACAGGGCAGAATATCAAGCCTGACCTATTTGCTGACAGGACAGGACAGGACAGGGCTTGGCTATAGATAGATAATTACCATAGTTTGGGACTTCATTTCCCAAGGGGCAACAGGGGGGGGGGGGAAGCTATTGTTTTTCTCCGAGTGCTCTATGAGTGCGGGAGGGGAGGGGAGAGGAGGAGAGAGGAGAGGAGAGGAGAGGAGAGGAGAGGAGAGGAGAGGAGAGGAGAGGAGAGGAGAGGAGAGGAGAGGAGAGGAGAGGAGAGGAGAGGAGAGGAGAGGAGAGGAGAGGAGAGGAGAGGAGAGGAGAGGAGAGGAGAGGAGAGGAGTATTGATGGCGGTGAGAGGAGAGGAGAGGAGAGGAGAGGAGAGGAGAGGAGAGGAGAGGAGAGGAGAGGAGAGGAGAGGAGAGGAGAGGAGAGGAGAGGAGAGGAGAGGAGAGGAGAGGAGAGGAGAGGAGAGGAGAGGAGAGGAGAGGAGAGGAGAGGAGAGGAGTATTGATGGCGGTTTTTACTTGCCGATGCTATTATGCCCTGGGGCAGTGGGGACTGCAAAGTGCCCCTCTCAGCTCCTCTCCTCTCCGTCAGTCCCCCCCCCCCCCCCCCCCCCCCCCAAGGACCCGTAATTACTCAGATTTAAAGGAGAGTGTCAAAATGCATCTCCATTTCAGAGCTCACAATAAAAACAGGGAAACGACGCTCCAATTGACCCGAGTCTCCCGTAACGTAATGGCTGATTTATATACGCTGTTGTTTGTGTCACACGGGCCGAATTACCACTGGGCGGCGGTGGATCAGCGGTAGAGTGGCCGGATGGCAACTGCAAGGTTCCCAGTTCAAACCCTGTGGTGCTCCCCCAGAGTTAGTGTCGAAGTGTCCTTGAGCAAGACTCTGAACGCCTGATTTCTCCTGATGTGCAGGTTGGTGCCTTGCATGGTTTCCACCGCCATCGGTGTATGAATATGGAACCCAAGGGCCCAAGCCATATGGAACCCAAGGGCCCAAGCCCTATGGAACCCAAGGGCACAAGCCCTATGGAACCCAAGGGCACAAGCCATATGGAACCCAAGGGCCCAAGCCCTATGGAACCCAAGGGCACAAGCCATATGGAACCCAAGGGCCCAAGCCCTATGGAACCCAAGGGCCCAAGCCATATGGAACCCAAGGGCACAAGCCATATGGAACCCAAGGGCCCAAGCCCTATGGAACCCAAGGGCACAAGCCATATGGAACCCAAGGGCCCAAGCCCTATGGAACCCAAGGGCACAAGCCATATGGAACCCAAGGGCACAAGCCCTATGGAACCCAAGGGCCCAAGCCATATGGAACCCAAGGGCCCAAGCCATATGGAACCCAAGGGCCCAAGCCATATGGAACCCAAGGGCCCAAGCCCTATGGAACCCAAGGGCCCAAGCCATATGGAACCCAAGGGCCCAAGCCATATGGAACAAGCCATAATGTGCACCCATCCTGGATCCGATGGTATAATTCCGACGTTCATGTTCAACGTTCTTGCTTGAGGTGATTTTCCATGATATATATTTTATCGTTACTGTTGTGTTCTCCCTGCGATGCACCGACTTTATTCTAAAATAATTCTTCTAAACCCTGACAGTTTTCTGAAAGCCCCTATGTTTCTATGTCAGTGGTGCTCAAACTATTTTGTGTCAAGGACCCCTAGAATCATATGTCGGTACATCGGACTAACATATGCCCCTCAGGAATGCACGCACATGCTAATCTATATAGCCAAGCCAAGATCAAATTGGACTCATTTCTGCTAACAAGGTTATATTAGGCCTTGAATTTTAACCCATTCTGAACGGGGAACCCCTTTTGGTGTTAGCATCATGTTATGCTTTAGCTATTGAAAAATAGCAGATCTACAAGCTCGTATAGCGCGCCACCGAGTGGCGCGCTACGAGCTTGTAAGTCTGCTATTTTTTAAAATCGAAGAACGACTGACATTTTTAGAATCTGATCTCAGGTCAGAATGGGTTAATCAGACCAGTGTGTGTCCAGTGGAAACCTCGTATGAATCTGATCTCAGGTCAGGTCAGACAAATGTAACAGACACGGGGAGACAAACGTAACAGACACAGGGAGACAAACCTAACAGACACAGCCAGACTGAAGGAGAGCGGAGGAGGAAAAAAATGATTTAACCCATTCTGACCTGAGACCAGATTCTAAAAAAATGTCTTCTACATCCTGACAGTTTTCATTCTGACCTGAGATAAGATTTAAAAAAAAAAGTCTTCTACATCCTGACAGTTTTCTGAAAAAGCTATGTTTCTCGATGTCAGTCGTTCTTCGATTTTTCAAAAAATAGCAGATCTACAAGCTCGTAGTGCGCCACTCTGTGACGCGCTATGAGCTTGTAGATCTGCTATTTTTCGATAGCTATAAAGCATAACATAATGCTATAACACCAAAATGGGTTTCCGCCCAGAATGATTTAATTCAGCTGTCGTGTTGCTACAGACTCCACAGCCACCACCAACAGGGAACAGCCCTTTTCAATGTCTTCTTTGATCAAACTGTCTCTCTGAGTGGGGTTATTGAGCCTCCCTGCGTGAGACGGAATGACAGTCAGGGCCCGCCACTTATAGAAACAAGACATAAAATGATACCTTTTCTTTTAGCTTTTTTTTTTTTGGAGATCGGGAGAGAGGGAATGTGAAATATTCGTGCCTCCTTTGAGCTGTAATACGTTGACCAGGAGGGGGGGGGGGGGGGGGGGGGGGGGGCAATGGGAGGAATTTGAACATCTCCAGAGAGTCTCGTACCAAACAGCTGGAGGGCGGAAATGTCAGAAAACAATATGGGGTGGGGGAAAAAAAACAAACGAAAAAAGTTACCATAGCTCTGTTTCTAAAATGGCGAAAATAGTGGATCGCCAAGCGACGCGTTTGAGAGCTTGTAGACTAGAGTAACTATTTTCGCTATTTGTCAGGAGGGCGAAAAGAGAAAATGTTTGAAACTAGGGATATGCCACGTTGAAAGTGGTTAATAATAGCATAAAATAAAAGGCTTGTCTAAAATATAATGTGTATGCTGTAGAGATGTCCCGATACTGTATGGGTTTCTGGGAAAAGTATCGGATCGGCCCTTATTTGGTCATATCGGTATTGGTGAATATGCCAGTCTAACAGATGATCAGACACAGGGGTAAGGGGTCGACACTATGCCAGTCTAACCAATGATCCCACACAGGGGTAAGGGGTCGACACTATGCCAGTCTAACCAATGATCCCACACAGGGGTAAGGGGTCGACACTATGCCAGTCTAACCAGTGATCCCACACAGGGGTAATGGGTCGACACTATGCCAGTCTAACCAGTGATCCCACACAGGGGTAAGGGGTTGACACTATGCCAGTCTAACCAGTGATCCCACACAGGGGTAAGGGGTCGACACTATGCCAGTCTAACCAGTGATCCCACACAGGGGTAAGGGGTCGACACTATGCCAGTCTAACCAGTGATCCCACACAGGGGTAAGGGGTCGACACTATACCAGTCTAACCAGTGATCCCACACAGGGGTAAGGGGTCGACACTATGCCAGTCTAACCAGTGATCCCACACAGGGGTAAGGGGTCGACACTATGCCAGTCTAACCAGCGATCCCACACAGGGGTAAGGGGTCGACACTATGCAGTCTAACCAGCGATCCCACACAGGGGTAAGGGTCGACACTATGCCAGTCTAACCAGTGATCCCACACAGGGGTAAGGGGTCGACACTATGCCAGTCTAACCAGTGATCCCACACAGGGGTAAGGGGTCGACACTATGCCAGCTAACCAGTGATCCCACACAGGGGTAAGGGGTCGACAGGTAAATAAAATGTTGGAGCATGTGGAGTTTGATTTAGAGGAGTCTGCTATAAACACAACACCAGATATATAGCTAGATAGCTATAAACACAACACCAGATATATATCTAGATAGCTATAAACACAACACCAGATATATAGCTAGATAGCTATAAACACAACACC
>NC_139702.1:17511226-17532183 GCF_964188405.1 Protomyctophum parallelum | reverse complement strand
GCTATAAACACAACACCAGATATATAGCTAGATAGCTATAAACACAACACCAGATATATAGCTAGATAGCTATAAACACAACACCAGATATATAGATAGATAGCTATAAACACAACACCAGATATATAGCTAGATAGCTATGAACACAACACCAGATATATAGATAGATAGCTATAAAAACAACACCAGATATATAGATAGATAGCTATAAACACAACACCAGATATATAGCTAGATAGCTATAAACACAACACCAGATATATAGATAGATAGCTATAAACACAACACCAGATATATAGATAGATAGATAGCTATAAACACAACACCAGATATATATCTAGATAGCTATAAACACAACACCAAATATATAGATAGATAGCTATAAACACAACACCAGATATATAGATAGATAGCTATAAACACAACACCAGATATATAGATAGATAGATAGCTATAAACACAACACCAGATATATATCTAGATAGCTATAAACACAACACCAGATATATAGATAGATAGCTATAAACACAACACCAGATATATAGATAGATAGCTATAAACACAACACCAGATATATAGATAGATAGCTATAAACACAACACCAGATATATAGATAGATATGTTGTGATGTCCTTCCTTTATGTTGGGGTCTCCAATTCGAGCCACTTGTGTTTCTTATATACTTTGTTTGGAGACCGCAACAATAGCTATAAACACAACACCAGATATATAGCTAGATAGCTATAAACACAACATGAGATCACGACACTGGTATCTGTATTCGGTATCGGCAAACACAGAAATGGCGGTATCGGGATCGGGACATCCCTATTAGTTGTAGGTGGACGGGCAATCGATTGCGACGGAATCAGATGAACCCATTCTGACCTGAGATCAGATTCATACGAGGTTTCCACCGGACACACACTGGTCTGATGAACCCATTCTGACCTGAGATCAGATTCTAAAAATGTCAGTCATTCTTCGATTTTTCAAACATAGCAGACCTACAAGCTCGTAGCGCGCCACTCGGTGGCGCGCTACGAGCTTGTAGATCTGCTATTTTTCAATAGCTAAAGCATAGCATGATGCTAACACCAAAATGGGTTCCCATTCAGAATGGGTTAATCTGGTGAAACAATAATTCAGAGTGGGGGACAATATGCAGCATATTATAAAATAATTGACAGAAATGACGCCCTTCTTTTGCTCACTAAAAAAGTATAACAGCTTTTTTTCTTTTCAGAGAGAAAAGCACAAGAATATTATTTACAATGTCTTGTATATATATAATATTCCGTGGGTATACGTTTATCCGTGTGCGTGCGTGCATGCGTGCGTGTGTGTGTGTGTGTGTGTGTGTGTGTGTGTGTGTGTGTGTGTGTGTGTGTGCGTGCGTGTGTGTGGCTGTGCGTGTGCTTGTGAGTGTGTGTGTGTATGCTGTTCCCGATGGTAGCAACTCTTGATCATGAAATCCACAGACAGGCATAATGTCCATTATGTAATGTAATGTATTGCACTTGGGAAAAGTGTAGGCTAAATGCGTGCGTGCGTGCTTGTACGCATGGGTGCTTGTATGCGTGGGTGGGTGCTTGTATGCGGTGGGTTTGTGCACGTGCACGTGCACGTGTGTTTATAAGAAAAGACAGACACGGGGGGGGGGGGGGGGGAAACTTCTGTCGTCCAGCTTGACTGATCAAACGGAAAATTGGAAAGCAATTTGTGTAGAAAACGTTAGGCAGCAGATCCGCCGTTTTCTCCTGCAAATTTATTCCACCAATTACTCATCAGGACGACGAGACACATCTCTCCTGTTTGTTTCCTATAACCCATTCTGACCTGAGATCAGATTCTACAAATGTCTTCTACATCCTGACAGTTTACCATTCTGACCTGAGATCAGATTCTACAAATGTCTTCTATACATCCTGACAGTTTACCATTCTGACCCGAGATCAGATTCTACAAATGTCTTCTAAATCCTGACAGTTTACCATTCTGACCTGAGATCAGATTCTAAAAATGTCTTCTACATCCTGACAGTTTACCATTCTGACCTGAGATCAGATTCTAAAATGTCTTCTACATCCTGACAGTTTTCTGAAAAAGCTATGTTTCGAAATTCTTTGATTTTTCAAAAAATAGCAGACCTACAAGCTCGTAGCGCACCACTCGTTGGCGCGCTATGAGCTTGTAGATCTGCTATTTTTCAATAGCTATAGCATAATGCTAACACCAAAAGGGGTTCCCGCCCAGAATGGGCTAAGCCTGAGTGACCAGACGGCGTTCTATTTCTTCTCCGCTCCGGTGATATTGTTTTCTTATTGCCTATTAACCCGTTCTGACCGGAGAACACCCTTTAGGGTCCTATATAAAGCATTATGGGATACTTATAGCTATTGGAAAAATACAGTAGCAGATCTACAAGCTCATAGCGCGGCACCGAGTGGCGCGCTACGAGCTTGTAGGTCTGGTATTTTTGAAAAATCATGAATATGTGGTGCAAAGCTTTGAATATATAAATACTCTTTCAGAGAAGAACGTTTTTTAACTAAAATCTTTGCTTCTGGGAGGTGGGGGTCCCTGAAACAACACATTTTCAGATGGGGGGGGGGGGTCAGCGGCCAATTTCATATATTTTGGGGGGTCCCTGACATGAAATATTGAGAACCACCGATATAGAAACATGAGGTTTTTCAGAAAAAAATACATTTAAAAAAAAAAGACGTCAGGCGAAATGGGTTAACCCGCTCTGACCCGGGAGAACACCCTTTAGGTGTCCTATATAAGCATTATGTTATACTTATAGCTATTGGAAAAATAGCAGATCTACAAGCTCATAGCGCGGTACGAGCTTGTAGATCAGCTATTCTTTGAAAGTAATCGTGAAAGTGTGGCGGAAATCTTCTATTCTTTCAGAGCGAACATCTTATAGCTTCTGGGGGGGGGGGGGGGGGGGGGGGGGGTTCAGATCGGGGTAGGAGGCCAAATACATGTAATGTTTTAGGGGTCCTCGACATGAGATAGTTTGAGCACCACTGACACATAGAAACATAGGGTTTTTTTTCAGAAAACTGTTAGGATTTAGAGCTCAGGTCTAAATGGATTAAAAATAAAGTGTGCATCGCAGGAAGAACACAACAGTGATGATAAAAGATATATTATAATATGGAAAATCACCGCAAGCAGGAACGTTGACAGCTGCCAGTTATGTTTTTAGTTATTTATTCTCTGTGTTTCTTCCTGTTCATTTAATGTAGCTGCATTACATCCAACTAGACTGTATATACAGTATGCTGTTGAATAAATTGGACCCATTTTGGGCGGGAACCCCTTTAGGTGTTAGCATTATGTTATGCTTTAGCTATTGAAAAATAGCAGATCTACAAGCTCGTAACGCGGCACTCGGTGCCGCCATATTGCAGATACGCCTCTAATATTAACGCTTCTAAAGAGAGATCAGATGTGACATCGCGAGGTAGTATTAAATGGAACATTAATATACCTCCCGTTTTTTGGGGGGAAGGCAGGGCTTTTCAGAGTAAAACCTGCTTCCTCTGCGCCTTTATTCTGAAAAATGTCCACGTCAAAAGTAGCATACAATGCATTAACCCATTCTGCGCGGGAACCCATTTTGGTGTTAGCACTATGTTATGCTTTAGCTATTGAAAAATAGCAGACCTACAAGCTCATAGCGCGCCACCGAGTGGCGCGCTACGAGCTTGTAGGTCTGCTATTTTTGAAAAATCGAAGAACGACTGTGACATTTTTTTAATCTGATCTCAGGTCAGAATGGGTTCATCAGACCAGTGTGTTGTCCAGTGGAAACCTCGTATGAATCTGATCTCAGGTCAGAATGCATTAAATCTATGGTATATGAGGTCGTGTGCAAAGCGTGCATATACTCAGAGAGTACAGGACGCCCCCTATAGGGCACCTTGGATATTTAACATCATGTCCTGTGTCTTCTATAAAAGCACTAATTGATAGAACTACCGTTCTATCAATTCACCAACACGGCCAGCTACTCAAAGTGTCCCTGTAGCCGTCTCTCTCAACCTCTGTTGAAAATAATAAAGATGAGATGACAGAACGTCCACTCTGTTAAGCACACGGTCGATGGTTCTCGGTCAGGTAGGGACCGCTCGTACGCAACGCTTGATGGAAATTGATCGTGGGGAAACTATTCAAACGGAATACAAAGTGGCCAATGTTTTGACACACCACAAGAAATACGATAATGAATTGCATTTTCATAGCGCTTTTCCAAGTGCTCAAAGCGCTTTATAACGGTTCATTCATTCATACATTGGGAGGTGAAGGTCCATTCATTCATACATTGGGAGGTGAAGGTCCATTGATTCATACATTGGGAGGTGAAGGTCCATTCATTCATACATTGGGAGGTGAAGGTTCATTCATTCATACGTTGGGAGGTGAAGGTTCATTCATTCATACATTGGGAGGTGAAGGTTCATTCATTCATACGTTGGGAGGTGAAGGTTCATTCATTCATACATTGGGAGGTGAAGGTTCATTCATTCATACGTTGGGAGGTGAAGGTTCATTCATTCATACGTTGGGAGGTGAAGGTTCATTCATTCATACATTGGGAGGTGAAGGTTCATTCATTCATACATTGGGAGGTGAAGGTTCATTCATTCATACATTTGGAGGTGAAGGTTCATTCATTGATACATTGGGAGGTGAAGGTCCATTCATTCATACATTGGGAGGTGAAGGTTCATTCATTCATACGTTGGGAGGTGAAGGTTCATTCATTCATACATTGGGAGGTGAAGGTTCATTCATTCATACGTTGGGAGGTGAAGGTTCATTCATTCATACGTTGGGAGGTGAAGGTTCATTCATTCATACATTGGGAGGTGAAGGTTCATTCATTCATACATTGGGAGGTGAAGGTTCATTCATTCATACATTGGGAGGTGAAGGTTCATTCATTCATACATTGGGAGGTGAAGGTTCATTCATTCATACATCGGGAGGTGAAGGTTCATTCATTCATACATTGGGAGGCTCATAGCGCGCCACCGAGTGGCGCGCTATGAGCTTGTAGATCTGCTATTTTTGAAAAATCAAAGAGCGACTGACATAGAAGACATTTTTAGAATCTGATCTCAGGTCAGAATGTGTTAATATGTCTGTTTCCTAACAACGGACTGACCTTCCAGGGGGCAGTAGTAACAACGGACTGACCTTCCAGGGGGCAGTAGTAACAACGGACTGACCTTCCAGGGGGCAGTAGTAACAACAGACTGACCTTCCAGGGGGCAGTAGTAACAACAGACTGACCTTCCAGGGGGCAGTAGTAACAACAGACTGACCTTCCAGGGGGCAGTAGTAACAACAGACTGACCTTCCAGGGGGCAGTAGTAACAACAGACTGACCTTCCAGGGGGCAGTAGTAACAACAGACTGACCTTCCAGGGGGCAGTAGTAACAACAGACTGACCTTCCAGGGGGCAGTAGTAACAACGGACTGACCTTCCAGGGGGCAGTAGTAACAACGGACTGACCTTCCAGGGGGCAGTAGTAACAACAGACTGACCTACCAGGGGGCAGTAGTAACAACAGACTGACCTTCCAGGGGGCAGTAGTAACAACAGACTGACCTTCCAGGGGGCAGTAGTAACAACAGACTGACCTTCCAGGGGGCAGTAGTAACAACAGACTGACCTTCCAGGGGGCAGTAGTAACAACAGACTGACCTTCCAGGGGGCAGTAGTGAGTAACAACAGACTGACCTTCCAGGGGGCAGTAGTAACAACGGACTGACCTTCCAGGGGGCAGTAGTAACAACGGACTGACCTTCCAGGGGGCAGTAGTAACAACGGACTGACCTTCCAGGGGGCAGTAGTAACAACAGACTGACCTTCCAGGGGGCAGTAGTAACAACAGACTGACCTTCCAGGGGGCAGTAGTAACAACGGACTGACCTTCCAGGGGGCAGTAGTAACAACGGACTGACCTTCCAGGGGGCAGTAGTAACAACAGACTGACCTTCCAGGGGGCAGTAGTAACAACAGACTGACCTTCCAGGGGGCAGTAGTGAGTAACAACAGACTGACCTTCCAGGGGGCAGTAGCGAGTAACAACAGACTGACCTTCCAGGGGGCAGTAGTGAGTAACAACAGACTGACCTTCCAGGGGGCAGTAGTGAGTAACAACAGACTGACCTTCCAGGGGGCAGTAGTGAGTAACAACAGACTGACCTTCCAGGGGGCAGTAGCGAGGGGGACTGACCTTCCAGGGGGCAGTAGCGAGGGGGACTGACCTTCCAGGGGGCAGTAGCGAGTAACAACAGACTGACCTTCCAGGGGGCAGTAGTGAGTAACAACAGACTGACCTTCCAGGGGGCAGTAGTAACAACAGACTGACCTTCCAGGGGGCAGTAGTAACAACAGACTGACCTTCCAGGGGGCAGTAGTAACAACAGACTGACCTTCCAGGGGGCAGTAGCGAGTAACAACAGACTGACCTTCCAGGGGGCAGTAGCGCGTGACCTTCTCGGGCATCAGGCGCCCGTCCCTGTGCCGGCAGTAGACCTGGGCGATCTGCTGCCGGCACTCCTTCGACTTGGCGCGCGACAGCGCCGAGATGGCCTCCTTCCCGCTGATGTCGCACGCGGGTGGCTGCTCGTAGCCGCCTCCTCCGACCTCCAGGGGCGCTGTGGCGGCGGCGGTCGCCCCAACCGGCCTCTTGTTGTGGGGGTGTTGGTGTCTGTGCTGGGTCTGGGTCTGGGTCTGGGACCGGGTCTGGGTCTGGGTCTGGGTCTGCTGGCCCTGGGAGGGAGTGAGCAGGGTTGTCTCAATTATTATTACGGAATGATCCACTAATCGCCAATTATTTTTTGTCATAATAATTGTCATAATCGTCTGTTACAATCTCTTTGGTCTATTGGCAGCTATGGTGTGATAATCCGATTGACCTTATAAAACCAGCACTGCGTGCTGCTGTGCTGAAATGCCAGTGCGCACTAAATCTACAGGTGATTTAGTCGACTAAAATGTATTTTTGCGGGCCTTGTTGCCGTCATAATTACTTATTTTACACTTGCTGAAAATAGCCGATCTACAAGCTCACAACGCGTCGCACTGCGACGCGTTGTGAGCTTGTAGATCGGCTATTTTCAGCATGCAACCTTAGTGTAAAATGACTTATACTGGATCTGTTGTCCACTAGTCCCTTCCTAACATTTTAGTCTAGTTTTTATTTGTTGACGAAATTGTCAGTATATTTAGTCTTAGTTTTAGTCACCATAGCATAGTTTTAATTTAGTTTTCATTTAGTTTTCTTCAGTGGAAAAAGGTAGTCGACGAACATTTTTCGTCTTAGTTTTAGTCGACGAAAACAACACTCCTGTCAATCGCCTAGCGCGGCCCTCTTCATAATAAATACATACATGTAGGCTATATACACAATACACAAATGACACAATTGCTATTTTTATTATAATAACATTCTTAGAAAAAAAAGGGGAAAAAAATAAAGAAAAAATCAGGGATCAGCCCGAGGCTCAGTGATTCTTTGAGAAGCGTTTGATAACAGCTTGTTTGAGACCTTTACCGCAGCGCTGTCCAAACCAGATCCTAGTCATTTCCCCAGTCTCATTCTGTCTCATTCTGAAGGGGTAAAAAAAAAGGCACCCGGGTAATAAAGGAATGCGACAATTAACCCTCTAAGACCCGCATTAATTTCTACTTGCAAAAAAATGATTTCAACCTTACTATTACTTTGTACTACTAGGACTAAGACTAAAAAATATGTTAAAAAAAAAAAAAAAAAAGAAAAGTTTGATGAAAAATGTATAATAATGATATAATAAATTAATCATTTACATTTGGGGGATATCTTTCACAATAATGAATAAAACATGTTCTAGACATTCTAATGATAACAAAATAACATATATTACAATTATTGTACCTACTTTTATTAGGGTTAAAGGTCAAAAGTCTTCAAAATGTTTGGAACGTGAGACGTTATATTTTTCTGCTGCTCTTCAATAAGGTTCATTTTGTTAAAGAGTTCACGATGCAATTACAAACCAGGTGGATTACTAACGCCAGACAACCAGACTTATCCTGGATCTTTTGTCCCTTCCTAACATTTTAGTCTAGTTTTTATTTGTTGACGAAATTGTCAGTATATTTAGTCTTAGTTTTAGTCAACATATAGCTTAGTTTTCCTTTAGTTTCCATTTAGTTTTCGTCAGTGGAAAAAAGGTAGTCGATGAACGTTTTTCGTCTTAGTTTTAATCGACGAAAACAACAAGAGAATAAGAGATCCAGTATAAGTCATTTTACATTTGTTTGCATGCTAAAAATAGCCGATCTAAAAGCTTGTAGATCGGTTATTTTCAGCAAGTGTAAAACAGCCATTATGACGCCATCAAGGCCCACCAAAATAGATTTTAGTCGACTAAATCAACTGTAGATTTAGTCGACTAAAACTAGACTAAACACTAAAACATCCCAGGTGACAAAAATGTGACTAAAACTAAATAAATACTATTCAAGAGACTATGACTAAAACTACAATAAAAATGTGACTAAAACTAAATAAATACTATTCAAGAGACTATGACTAAAACTAAAATAAAAATGTGACTAAAACTAAATAAATACTATTCAAGAGACTATGATTAATCAGACACAGTGTGTGTCCAGTGGAAACCTCGTATGAATCTGATCTCAGGTCAGAATGGGTTAATCAGACCAGTGTGTGTCCAGTGGAAACCTCGTATGAATCTGATCTCAGGTCAGAATGGGTTCAAACTAAAATAAAAATGTGCTGCCAAAAACAACGCTGATATAACCCCACCCCCCCTTATACCTGTGAGGTTCGGTGATGTTGCCGCGTGGCTCCCACATGGCGTTGATAGGGGGTGCCGTTGCTGTTGTTATTGTTATTAGCGACTACCAGCGGCTGGCGCGCCACAGCTAGCACCTCGTTGGAACCGCGGCCCGCCTGCTGGGCGCCGAGGGCATTCTCCTGCAGGCGCTGCTCCCGCTGATCCCGCCCCCGCTGCTGCTGCTTGCTGCTGGCGCCCCCTAGCGACTGCCGCTGGGGCTGCGAGCGGGCGCCGAAGTTGCTGTTGTCTATGTTGTTGTTGTCAAAGTCTTTGGGCACCGAGTTCTCATTGTTGTTGTTGTTGTGGCTGCTCTGGTCCGGTCTGGGACCACCAGAGTCCAGTCTGTTGGGTCCACTCTGGTCCACTCTGGGTCTCTCCTGGTTCTGGATCTGGTTCTGCTGGTCCAGTCTGGGTTTCTCCTTGGGCCGATGCGAGTGGTACCCGTCCTGGGGAGAGAGAGGAGAGAAGACAGAAACACCGTCAGCTTCACCGTCACTATTTTGTAGAATTTTGGAAGCTTTACACCGCTCCAGGCGGTTCGGTCAAGAACAACAGAGCACTTTTAGGGTTTAGGGTTTGGGTTTAGGGTTAGGTTGGTTAGGGTTTAGGGTTTGGATTTAGGGTTTTAATGAAGAACGTTGAGTTGTACAGAAAGCATGCGTGTGTGTGGTTCTGCAAACACACAAAAAAAACATAAACATAAAATTACAATAATTTCCATCAACAAAATACAACTGGCTAAAAATACAAACATCACCTGCCTAAAAACATGCACACATTTCCAAACACTTTTACAACAGCACATAAAGACATCAGTGCTCGCAACAAGGAGACGCACACGCTGCTGTGGTCTGTACAGAATGAGCAGAGAACTAGGCTTGACAAACTGAGTGTGCTGTGCTGATTGCAGGGTGGAAAGATACAGGTGCTCACTAATTGACAATACAGCAGTGATAGGCTAGGGTCAATTTGCCCTCTGCCAGCCAACAGTTCTTAATCAGACCAGTGTGTGTCCAGTGGAAACCTCGTATGAATCTGATCTCAGGTCAGAATGGGTTAATCAGACCAGTGTGTGTCCAGTGGAAACCTCGTATGAATCTGATCTCATGTCAGAATGGGTTAATCAGACCAGTGTGTGTCCAGTGGAAACCTCGTATGAATCTGATCTCAGGTCAGAATGGGTTAATTGAGGAGGTCAGCATCAGCATGACCTCATCTCAGTACTTGAGTATATTTGAGCTGGCCTTTTTCACTGTCACCGTTTTACAGGTAAAGACGTGGAGGTGAAATCGTGTCGTTTTTCAAGAAAAAAAACATGTGAAGTGAGGGGGGGGGGGGGGGTACATCATCATACGCCATCATGTTTCGGCCAATCACGATTGGCATCCTCACTTTCCTGTCCCTCCCCTTCCTAAACTCAGCTATTATTGTAGATTTTTCCGTCCGTCACAAACATTAAATTCACATTTTGACAATGAATGGAGAATTCACGTCACATAATCTGATTTGTATCCTCAATACCATGATGGTACACACAAAGCCACAGGAAGCTAGCTGGCTATAGGAGGGGGCTAGCACCCCTCAAAACGACAGACAGACAGACAGACAGACAGACAGACAGAAAAGTAAAGTGCTTCCCCTCACGTCCCGTATATGGAAAACCTATCGCTATCGGTGAGACAACAGGAAATCACCAGTGAGTAAGGTATGTATACGTATATTAGAAGAACAGGATCACCAGTGAGTGAGTGAGATATATATATATATATATATATATATATACGTATATTAGGCCTATATTATCGAATGAGGGGATTTAGCGCATCATGGGCTCCCGCTTAAACTTATTGGCTGCGTGCCTGTGATGCGCAGCCAAGTGCAAAATGGCGGATTATAACCATCGGCGCGGCAGGCACACGCGCGGGCGGCCTGCTAGCGACCGCGTGCGGAGCCGTGATCCGTGAAATGAAGGGAGTTTATGTTATTTACGCCGCGGTGGACAATCAGGAGTGTTGCTTTAACCTCTGGAACACCTCATAGCTTTTAAGCCATTCTGACCTGAGATCAGATTCATACGAGGTTTCCACTGGACACACACTGGTCTGATTAACCACTCTGACCATTATTTTTATGCTTTAGTTTAGCTAAAACTAGCTAAAGTCTAACTATAGTCTCACTCTCTGGAACAACATATTTTCAGATGGGGGTCGGCGGACCAATTACTGTCCGTGTCGATCTCCAAGCTCGTAGCCCGCCACCGAGTGGCGCGTTACGAGCTTGTAGATCTGCTGTTTTTGAAAAATCGTTAAAATGTGCCTGCATGGGTTAACACAGAGAGTGTGTGTACTCGGGATGAACCCGTAAGGGTCTCAGGATGGACCCGAAAGGGTCTCAGGATGGATGGACCCGTAAGGGTCTCAGGATGGACCCGTAAGGGTCTCAGGATGGACCCGTAAGGGTCTCAGGATGGATGGACCCGTAAGGGTCTCAGGATGGACCCGTAAGGGTCTCAGGATGGACCCGTAAGGGTCTCAGGATGGACCCGTAAGGGTCTCAGGATGGACCCGTAAGGGTCTCAGGATGGACCCGTAAGGGTCTCAGGATGGACCTGTAAGGGTCTCAGGATGGATGGACCCGTAACGCCAGGGCTCCACTGGGCGCGTCGCGTCTCCGTCGCGTCCTGCTCGTGTCATGACAACGTCAACGTCACGCTAGAGGTGCTCCACCGCGGGCATTTGAAAACTGCGCGTCAGCAACATTCTTTTATGTTGCTGTCAACGCGTGCGTGCGTCAAAAAACGAACCGGGGCAATTCTTTTGTCACCGAACGCAGCACAACGCAACGCAATGCGGGCAGTGGAGCCACCCTCCATTGATTAAAAGGGCACATTCCCGAGGTTGACGGAGACGCGACGCAGACGCGACGCAGACGCGCCCAGTGGAGCCCTGGAGTAAGGGTCTCAGGATGGATGGACCCGTAAGGGTCTCAGGATGGACCCGTAAGGGTCTCAGGATGGATGGACCCGTAAGGGTCTCAGGATGGACCCCTAAGGGTCTCAGGATGGATGGGTTGGGGGTCTCTGTGCCATCATCAGATTAGCCCCCCCCCCCCCGTTTCAATTAACTTCTCCCTCCAACGGGGGGGGGGGGGGGTTCTGTAAACACATTATACCAAAAGAGGGACCGGCATGTCTGTGAAGTGGTTTGTGTGTCCGCGCGCATGAGTGTGTATATGCGTGGCGCGTGTGCCGTGCATGTGCTGTGTGTGTGTTGTGTGTGCTGTGTGTGTGTCGTGCGTGCGGTTGTGCGTGCGTGCGTGAGTGCGTGCGTGCTGTGAGACCCACAACAGAGTGAGATGTTAACAGAGAACCAGAGAAAATGTTGTTCCACCTCCAAGAGCTGCTATCACCCTCTGTGCACACACACACACACACACACACACACACACACACACACACGGACACAGACAGCTGTTATCAACCTCTCCTCTCTGCAAACACCTTGTAGCTGTGTGTACAATTATAGTCTGGAGACGGCTCCCTGGCTGGCCTGACCCACACGCGCACGCGCGCACGCACGCACGCACGCGCGCGCGCGCGCGCGTGCACACACACACACACACACACACACACACACACACACACACACACACACACACACACACACACACACACACACACACACACACACACACACACACACACACACACACACACACACACACACACACACACACACACACGGACAGAGAGAGAGAGAAGACGAGAGAGGTGCAGAGGGTGTGATAAAAAAACCGAGGTAAGACAGAGAGAGAGAAGGAGAGACAGAATGAGCAATATTCTCCCAGTCAAAGACACGCTCTGTAGACGCTCTGATGCTCACAACGCTATATTTCTTTATTTCTTTCCTCCCCAACATCTCTGTCTTATTCTGGACGGGAAACTGCACCTTTTGGTGTTGTAATCAGACCAGTGTGTGTCCAGTGGAAACCTCGTATGAATCTGATCTCAGGTCAGAATGGGTTAATCAGACCAGTGTGTGTCCAGTGGAAACCTCGTATGAATCTGATCTCAGGTCAGAATGTGTTAAAGCCTTATGATGATCTACAAGCTCATAATAATAGCACGGTAGCTTGAAGTCAGAAATGGTGAAAATGTGGTGCAAATCTGTGAATAATATATACAGTATATTCTCTCAGAGCAAAATGTTTTTAACTGGTATCTTTGCTTCTGGGGGAGGGAGGGGTGCCTGCTGGAAGGAACAACATATTTTCAGATAGGGGGTCCGATACAGATAATTTTTGCAGGTCATTGACATTAAATAGTTTGAGAACCGCTGACATAGACATCAGAAAACTGTGGGTTGTTCAACCCTCCAGGCTGTCTGTCTGTCTGTCTGTCTGTCTGTCCCTCTCTCTCTGCTGCCATGGCGTCTCTCCTACTAATATCTCCTTCTCTTCCTCCTCTCAGTGTCACGATCAGCAGGAGATAGAACCCAAGCGCAGAGAGTTCAAATTAACTTATTTATTAAATCCAAACAACGGAAAAGCTTTACACAGAAGTTACAAAGGTTGCAAGCAAAAACACAGGGAGGGAAAAGCTAAACTGTTCAAACTTAAAGCAGGGACGCAAAACAGTTCAAAGAGTCCAAAAAAGCCAACCTTACACGAAGCGTTTAATGTCCAAAATACCAAAAGGCACACGACGAAGACAGAACTACAAGGAAAACATCTCGGGAACAGAGAGTGTATGTACTGGAACAGAGTGTATGTACTGGAACAGAGTGTATGTACTGGAACAGAGTGTATGTACTGGAACATAGTGTATGTACTGGAACAGAGTGTATGTACTGGAACAGAGTGTATGCACTGGAACAGAGTGTATGTAATGGAACAGAGTGTATGTACTGGAACAGAGTGTATGTACTGGAACAGAGTGTATGTACTGGAACAGAGTGTATGTACTGGAACAGAGTGCATGTACTGGAACAGAGTGCATGTACTGGAACAGAGTGTATGTACTGGAACAGAGTGTATGTACTGGAACAGAGTGTATGTACTGGAACAGAGTGTATGTACTGGAACAGAGTGTATGTACTGGAACAGAGTGTATGTACTGGAACAGAGTGTATGTACTGGAACAGAGTGTATGTACTGGAACAGAGTGTATGTACTGGAACAGAGTGTATGTACTGGAACAGAGTGTATGCACTGGAACAGAGTGTATGTACTGGAACAGAGTGTGTGTACTGGAACAGAGTGTATGTACTGTAACAGAGTGTATGCACTGGAACAGAGTGTATGTACTGGAACAGAGTGTATGTACTGGAACAGAGTGTATGCACTGGAACAGAGTGTATGTACTGGAACAGAGTGTGTGTACTGGAACAGAGTGTATGTACTGGAACAGAGTGTATGTACTGGAACAGAGTGTATGTACTGGAACAGAGTGTATGTAATGGAACAGAGTGTATGTAATGGAACAGAGTGTATGTACTGGCAGTGTCTGTGTGGAATGAGTCCAGTCTTATATGGGGAGCAGGATGATTGGAGAAGTGTCCTCAGGTGTGAAAGTGATCCTGCGTGTAATCCTGCGTGTATAACAACGTCTTAGACGACTGATCACCTTAAAACACACACAAATCCCTATATATGCGCTTCCAGCGCATAACCCATTTAAAACATTCTGACCTGAGATCAGATTCATATGAGGCTTCCACTGGACACACACTGGTCTGATTAACCCTTGGAATGCCAGTCCCAATTTTTTTGTTTGGGTAACAAATTGGCATATTTTTAATTCATCGTTTTAACATACAAGAAAGATCTGGTGGATTGAAGAGATGTTTTTTTTTTCTTCATTCATTGCAAATGTATTCTCTCGATTCGCCACCAGATGGCGGGAAAGCACCATGATGCTGATTTTGGCCAAAATAGACGAATCTTCCTAAGTCACTTCCGGTTGAACGATCAACAACATCCTGTAGTATTTTGACCCTAGTCAATAGCTTGGCTGGTCCGGATTGCTAAGCTAATGCTATATTTTTCATAACTAAGTCAAATTAACCTCAAATCAACCCCAAAAGATCGCAAAATATCACATTTTTTACAGCGACGCACATAGAGACGGCGCGCGTGCACGATAGCGCACGATCACGCGGATTTCGGCCGTTTTTTGGTAAATTACATCCAACATTAGTGATATTAGCGAAAAAATAAATTTTTTTGCTCTTTTGACCCCGCGATAACTGATATTGATTGTCATTCCGTTTTTTCCGTTAACGGGAGGTTTAGATTTTTCGATTAATTCCGTTTTTTCCGTGAATTGTAGGCCAAGGGTTAACCCATTCTGACCTGAGATCAGATTCATATGAGGTTTCCACTGGACACACACTGGTCTGATTAACCCATTCTGACCTGAGATCAGATTCTAAAAATGTCAAGTCGTTCTTCGATTTTTCAAAAATAGCAGACCTACAAGCTCGTAGCGCGCCACTCTGTGGCGCGCTATGAGCTTGTAGATCTGCTATTTTTCAATAGCTAAAGCATAACGTGATGCTAACACCAAAAGGGGTTCCCGCACAAAATGGGTTAAACCTGAGGACTGAGGACTACAAATGCCTTCTAAATCCTGACAGTTTTCTGCCAGCCGTTCTCTTGTCAATCAAGGAACCCCTAGAATTATTATATGTAATTGCCAGCCTCCGACCCCCATCTCAAAATATGTTGTTCCAGGGACCCTCCTCCCAGAAGCAAAGATTTGAGTTGCCAGCTGCCAGCCAGCCAGCCAGCCTGCCAGCCAGCCAGCCAGCCAGCCAGCCAGCCAGCCAGCCTGCCTGCCTGCCTGCCTGCCTGCCTGCCTGCCTGCCTGCCTGCCTGCCAGCCAGCCAGCCAGCCAGCCAGCCAGCCAGCCAGCCAGCCTGCCTGCCTGCCTGCCAGCCAGCCAGCCAGCCTGCCTGCCTGCCTGCCTGCCTGCCTGCGTACACATGCACAAACGTATATGCATCCGTGTGTGCGTGCATGCTTGGGTGCGTGCGTGCGTGCGTGTGTGTTTAGTGTTTACTCTAGTGGAGGGAAACGGATACCTTCACTCTGAGCTCCGTCGTTCGGAGGACACACGAGGAGAGAAAGGAGGACACAGGACGGTGAATTGGACGAAGGGCAAAAGGCTGTCCTTTCAGACCCCGGGATCTGTGCTTTCAGACCCCGGGATCTGTATTTTCAGACCCCGGCTATACGCATGTTGTTGAAGCAAAGCACTTTAGCTGCAACAAAACACCGCTCTGCTCTGTGGCCTAAACCATGTTGGGCGGGGACCCTTTTGCTTACTATGCTTTAGCTATTGAAAAATAGCAGACCTACAAGCTACGAGCTTGTAGGTCTGCTATTTTTTTTTTAAACCACTGACATAGAAACATAGCTTTTTCAGAAAACTGTCAGGATGTAGAAGACATTTATAGGATCTGATCTCGGGTCAGAACGGGTTAAACAACGCTCACCGACTCTGACTGCTGAAGACATCCTACACTCCATCTGGCTTTAGCCGCTCATCTTATACTCCATCTGGCTTTAGCCGCTCATCTTATACTCCATCTGGCTTTAGCCGCTCATCTTATACTCCATCTGGCTTTAGCCGCTCATCTTATACTCCGTCTGGCTTTAGCCGCTCATCTTATACTCCGTCTGGCTTTAGCCGCTCATCTTATACTCCATCTGGCTTTAGCCGCTCATCTTATACTCCATCTGGCTTTAGCCGCTCATCTTATACTCCATCTGGCTTTAGCTGCTCATCTTATACTCCGTCTGGCTTTAGCCGCTCATCTTATACTCCATCTGGCTTTAGCCGCTCATCTTATACTCCATCTGGCTTACCGATACCATGTGTTGTGATCTTGTGTTGTGTTCAGACTCCTCACTCATATGTGCAGACTACATTTGACAGAGCTATAGTAGGGGCTGCCGTTGGACCTTTTTGAATTTTCGTTTTTTCATGTCATATCAAATGTAAGCAGGGAATCATAGCCTCAAATGGCACAGTTTGTACTATCATAAGCTACAGCGTGCTGCTAGCGATACTGATACCGCACTGGACACGCTAAGCCCTAAGAACATGCATTCCATAGAGAACTAAGTGTTCCACGTGTGCACACACACACACACACACACACACACACACACACACACACACACACACACACACACACACACACACACACACACACACACACACACACACACACACACACACACACACACACACACACACACACACACACACACACACACACACACACACACACAGGCCAGGGATGAGGGCTTACAGTACAGTATACGTACAGCACAAGTACAGCACCACTCACTTCAGACAGGTCTGATTCGTGAATTTGCTAAAACATAATTTTTGTTTAAAAAAAAACTAAAAACAAACATGACATGCCCTGCAGTCACTGTGCTGCATCTGTGATGTAGCACAGCTCGTAGCGCGCCACCGAGTGGCGCGCTACGAGCTTGTAGGTCTGCTATTTTTGAAAAATCGAAGAACGACTGGCATAGAAACATAGCTTTGTCAGAAAACTGTCAGGATGTAGAAGACATTTTTAGAATCTGATCTCAGGTCAGAATGGGTAAAAATAAGAATTGAACGCACAGAATATCAACACGAAGCAACTGGAAAACCTGTTAGTGGATGGAGAGAGAGAGAGAGAGACAATGGTAGTGGATGGAGAGAGAGAGAGAGGGGATTTTTGTCCAACCACGAAACGGCAACCAATGGGTGCGAAGAGGAGCGGCGCCACAACCAGGGGGGCGGGACTTGACAAAGGGGTGGATCGGTCCGACATTGAGACCAGTGTTGTTTTTGGCAGCAAATTTCTATTTTAGTTTTAGTCATAGTCTTTGGACTGAAACTTCATTTAGTTGTAGTCACATTTTAGTCACCTGGAATGTCTTAGTGTTAGTCTAGTTTTAGTCGACTAAATGTCATAAGATTTTAGTCGACTAAATCTACAGTTGATTTAGTCGACTAAAATGTATTTTGGCGGGCCTTGATGCCGTCGTAATGAGTGTTTTTACACTTGCCGATCTACAAGCTCACAGAGATCTGCTATTTTCAGCATGCAACCAAGTGTAAAATGACTTATACTGGATCTCTTGTCCACTAGTCCCTTCCTAACATTTTAGTCTAGTTTTTATTTGTCGACGAAATTGTCAGTATATTTAGTCTTAGTTTTAGTCATCATAGATTCATTTTAATTTAGTTTTAATTTAGTTTTTGCCAGTGAACAAAGGTAGTCGACGAACATCTTTCGTCTTCGACGAAAACAAGACTGATTGAGACCAAGTCTTTTGCGTCATGATGATGACGTCGCCGAAAAGTCAGAAAATACTGCAGCTTTGTGACAGTAGAGTAGTAAGGGGGGGGGGGGGGGGGGGGGGGGGGTGTAGGGGGGGGGGGGGGGGGCTGGTTGCTATGGCTACCGTAGTGTGCTAGCATAGTGAGAGGCCCTGCTCCGTTGTGGAGACAAATAGCTTCTGAGCGATCCGTCTTCTAATCCATGCAATAGCCTTCTCTCTTTCACAGGCAAAGAGCTGTTAGGAATGCTGCCGCCGCCGGTCACATGTGTGTGTGTGTGTGTGTGTGTGTGTGTGTGTGTGTGCGTGTGTGTGTGTGTGTGTGTGCATGCGTGCAAATGCATGTTGAATGAGATCTCCATAGCTTTGGTGTTGTATGTATACAGAAGCCTCTTGTGTGCCGTTTAACTAGCTAGCCCGATGCTTAAGTGATGAAAGGAGCATGTGCGATTGTGCGTGCATGTGTGTTTATGCGCGCGTGTGTGTGTGTGTGTGTGTGTGTGTGTGTGTGTGTGTGTGTGTGTGTGTGCGTGTGTGTAGAACGTTGCATGACACATAATGACCGCATATGGACCACATCCGTACAGTAACATGCATGTATACATATAATTATACAACAGGTCGTTTCCAGGAAGCAATCCGATTGGTTGAAACGGCCTTCTAGCCGTGGGTTAAACCAGCACCGTTCACCACCTAATCAGAACAAAGAATTCAGCTGCTCTGTTCTCCCAGAGCGCTAGCAAACTCGGTGGCTAGGCTATATCTAGTTTCTTGGGACACTTGTGGTCGTAGTGACTACATCTGTCATTAAGAAAATATTTATTTTCAGTGATTTTCTTAGTTTTAACCCATTCTGAACGGGAACCCATTTTGGTGTTATCATGCTATGCTTTAGCTATTGAAAAATAGCAGATCTACAAGCTCATAGCGCGCCACCGAGTGGCGCGCTACGAGCTTGTAGGTCTGCTATTTTTGAAAAATCGAAGAACGACTGACATTTTTTTAGAATCTGATCTCAGGTCAGAATGGGTTAATCAGACCAGTGTGTGTCCAGTGGAAACCTCGTATGAATCTGATCTCAGGTCAGAATGGAAAACTGTCAGGATGTAGAAGACATTTTTAGAATCTGATCTCAGGTCAGAATGGGTTAATCAGACCAGTGTGTGTCCAGTGGAAACCTCGTATGAATCTGATCTCAGGTCAGAATGGGATAACGTGATTATTGCCACTTCAGTGATGCTTGCGGAACTCTACTTCGTCTCGTTCCTTACCGCATCCCTCTCATGTAATATTCACGTTAAACCACACCCTCTCGTGTAATATTGTTTAACCCATTCTGACCTGAGATCAGATTCATACGAGGTTTCCACTGGACACACACTGGTCTGATTAACGCATTCTGACCTGAGATCAGATTCATATGAGGTTTCCACTGGACACACACTGGTCTGATGAACACATTCTGACCTGAGATCAGATTCATACGAGGTTTCCACTGGACACACACTGGTCTGATTAACCCATTCTGACCTGACAGACACTTGAAGAAAAATAAGTAAAATTAAAGAATACTGTGACAATGAAGACATCATCAGAGTACAGTACAGAGTACAGTACAGTACAGAATACTGTGACAATAAACACCTCCTCAGCTTCCAAAAAGAAGGGACAAAAAAATGTGAAAAAAATGTCAACGCCAACGAGGCTGTGATTAATTCACCGAGGCGGTATAGGCTACTGTACTTAAATAGTACCCATTTAGACCATGAGGACAGTTCTAGAAAAGTCTTCTAAATCATGAAAGTTTTCTGGAAAAAGCCATGTTTCTATGTCAGTGGTTCTCACAGGGTTAAAACCCCATGTTTCTATGTCAGTGGTTCTCACAGGGTTAAAGCCCATGTTTCTATGTCAGTGGTTCTCACAGGGTTAAAGCCCATGTTTCTATATCAGTGGTTCTCACAGGGTTAAAGCCATGTTTCTATGTCAGTGGTTCTCACAGGGTTAAACCCTATGTTTCTATGTCAGTGGTTCTCACAGGGTTAAAGCCCATGTTTCTATGTCAGTGGTTCTCACAGGGTTAAAGCCCATGTTTCTATGTCAGTGGTTCTCACAGGGTTAAACCCTATGTTTCTATGTCAGTGGTTCTCACAGGGTTAAAGCCCATGTTTCTATGTCAGTGGTTCTCACAGGGTTAAAGCCATGAAACCAAAATGGGTTCCCGTTCAGAATGGGATAAAAGATGTTCTCCACATTTCCACGATAAAAAAAAAAGAAAAAGCAGATCTACACAAGCTTGTAAACTTTAGATATACTTTGTAGATTTCTGAGAGACGATCAGTGGAGGAGAGTGAGGCAAAGTCGACCGGATTACGGTGGGCCCAGCTGAAGAAAACTGCCCCAAAACAGAGTCCGATGGCGGGGTGTGATTGCGGCCCTATATGCTCCACCTATAGGAGCCTACAGGAATAAGTCAAAGTAAGTCAAGATTTATGATTATGATTACAAAACAGTAACTATATACTTCAGCCATATATCCATTTTGGCCATTTGAAAATAGCCGATCTACACACATTTTATAATACTGTATGTTCCGGGTTGTATATATCTTTAAACTACAACTCCCAGGAGCGAGTTTACTTTGCACACGCACGTGCACACTCGCACACACACGCACGTGCACACTCGCTCACGCACGCACGCACGCAAGTAAAGTACAAATATATGATATATCTCT
>NC_139702.1:17481226-17506226 GCF_964188405.1 Protomyctophum parallelum | reverse complement strand
CCTGTGCCTGCACCTCATACAGCACTATGTTCCATATTCTGCTACAGTACATGTTTGCAGTTTAATTAAATTAAAGCTGCATTTGATAGGGGGGGTTGTTACTGTAAAAAATTGCATAAAAAGCAAAATACCGAATTCAGAAATATTAAAACGGAAAAAACGGAATTTGGGAAAAAATTAAACGGAATTGGGAAAATAATAAAACGGATTTCATATGGCTCTAGACAAGTTGTGAGCAGTGTTGTTTTCGTCGACTAAAACTAAGACAAAAAATGTTCGTCGACTACCTTTTTCCACTGACAAAAACAAATGGAAACTAAATGAAAACTAAGCTACGATGACTAAAACTAAGACTAAATATACTGACAATTTCGTCGACAAATAAAAACTAGACTAAAATGTTAGGAAGGGACTAGTGGACAAGAGATCCAGTATAAGTCATTTTACACGTGGTTGCATGCTGAAAATAGCTGATCTACAAGCTCACAACGCGTCGCGTTGTGAGCTTGTAGATCGGCTATTTTCAGCAAGTGTAAAAACAGTCCTTACGACGACATCAAGAACCGCCAAAATACATTTCAACTGTAGATTTAGTCGACTAAAATCTTAAACACTAAGACATTTCCAGGTGACTAAAATGTGACTAAAACTAAATGAAGTTTCAGTCCAAAGACTATGACTAAACTAAAATACCAAAAACAACACTGCAACCCAACCCCAAACCTGGGACAAAAAGGCGTTTTCCAATAATAATTAGCAGTGCAGTAAAAGTATAAGTATTTTTACCTGTGAAATGTAGCGGAGCAGAAGTATATATGTGACCAGTGCCAACAAAACATGCCTCATGTCGCCTTTTCCATTTTTCTGATTTTTACAGATTATTAAAGTACAGAATGTAAGCTTTCATATGATGTATCATTCAATGAAATTGGACAATAATTGAAGGAGATATAACCATTTTAAAATGACTGGGGCCTTTCACCCAAAGCTGAGAAAAGCCCTTTTCAATATTCACAACATTTTATCACCTTAGAGCTGGACAGAAGTGGGTGTGACAATGGGAGGGACAAGAGACAATAGGACGTTTTAGCTGTCAACAGTGCAACACTAGAAACACTGACATGTTTAAGCCAGTAGAACAAACAATGCAATTTGTAAGGTGCCCCAATAAACCCTTTTGAAAGTACTAAGTATTAAATACTAAGTATAAGTATTCAAGTATTAAATATTAAGTTAAGTGTTCAATTTAACTTATACACTACCTGGTTGTAAATAGCTGCAGTACACCATTTTATGCAGGTCTACTTTAAGCAATCAAAGTCAGACAATTGACCCAGTATTTTAAATAAATAAAATCGACGCATCAGGCTATGATGTTGTGCGCTTGTAGATTTGCTATTTTAATAAACAGATCTGTCCACATGCAGTCACAATGCCTGGTTTCATTTATAGTAATTCCTGTGCATTCGATGGGTGGATTCATACTACATCGGGTGTCTATTTAGTGTGCAAGGCTTACATCCGGTCTAAAGCCCACCCACTGTATGCCCTGATTTATATACACAATACATACACGATCCGTATCCTCCCCTCACCGGATGTTGAATTAACAGTACTAACAGCCGTATTTGAAAAGACGTAGCTCTTTGCTGGGTGCGCGAGGAAAAAAATTAAGCGATTTCCTTTTCAATTGATACCGTTTCTTAGAGACGGCCTACACAAACGTTCTATATACCAAATGAAAGCCTGCATTTCATAGTTTACATAGTATATAACCTTTTTTTAAATGAGCAAGAAATGAGCGAGTTGTGATTAAAAGAAAAGACGTGTGATCTCTTTGCTCTTTAACACACGACACAAACGGCTAACTAGGCTAGCTAGCTTCTAGCCTGTTGTTTGTTGGTGAAAGACTCCAAGCTGGGAAGTGTATTTCAGCGAGTAGCTATACGTGGTTTTGTTTATTTTCTGTAAAGTCTAACCCAAATGCCCAGAATACTTCTGTGTTTACAAACACAAGCACGCTAATGGGCGGTGATCAGAGCGTGAAACCTGAGGACAAAGAGATTACAGGACCAATCGTAACCAACATGCAAATCTCGGAACTGCGCTCTTCTGCCTCCAGAAACTTGTTAAAAAACAAGCCCACTTTGACGTATAAATGTATACATTTCATTTGCCCAAATGAACAATCTGTTTGAATGAAAACCTTCTTCAACATTCAAACTGTATTAATATGAAAAAAAAAGAAAATCACATAAAAAAAAAAAACGAGTTTATTTATTGATTTAAGGCATGTTCATTCTGGCGACATGAGGCATATTCTGCTGGCACTGGTCACATATAACGTATCGGACATATAACGGAAATACTATACGGTATAAGGTACAAATACCTCAAAATGGTACTTATAGCGTAAGTACTTTCCAAACCATACTGCTTTGATTCCCCAGACAGAGCAGAGAGGCTACCTTCCTTTACACAACTACCTGACCGATATCAAAGCAACACGCACACACACACGCACACACACACACGCACACACGCATGCACATGCACACGCACGCACACCCACAGAGCCTTTAACGGCCAGCCTCAGCAACATTTGGGCTGCCTTCATTTCCTTCTGTGCAGGGGGGGGGGGGGGGCATGGAAAGTATATGAGTACTTAAGTCTTATATTACCATTTAGACGTAAAGGACCATTCTACAAATGTCTTCTAAATCCTGACAGTTCTCTGAAAAAACCCATGTTTCTGTCAGTGGTTCTCACAGGGTTAATGACATTTGTATCTTGGGGGGGGGGGCATTGTCAGACGGACACCGAGGCAAGACGCCATGCCAGGAGTATAGGATAGGATTCGAACCCGCGAGTCCTTGTTGGAACGCGCGAGCAGAGTCGACGCGGGTCGGTCGAGGAGTAGTAATAATAATAAGGGACCGGCAGTGATTTGGACAGTACTTTAACCCATTCTGAACGGGAACCCATTTTGGTGTTAGCCTCATGTTATGCTTTAGCTATTGAAAAATAGCAGATCTACAAGCTCGTAGCGCGCCACCGAGTGGCGCGCTACGAGCTTGTAGGTCTGCTATTTTTTGAAAAATCTGACATTTTTAGAACCTGATCTCAGGTCAGAATGGGTTAATGGCACTGTTTACATTGGCGTGTGTGTGTGAGTGTGTGTGCAAATACGCACGTCCTCACCGGGATGCTGCTGGGTGGTTTCTTGAGCATTATAAGTGTGTGTGTGTGTGTGTGTGTGTGTGTGTGTGCGGTTGGTATAGCTGATGGGCTAATTAAGATCACCACAGGGAATAAACGCTTCCTCTCTGCCTTCCATTCGTCACACCTGGCATGGAAATGTCACTGAGAAAGGAAACGTGCGCACGCTTCACACGCACGTGCACAGTACCACGCACACACGCACATACGAACACACGGAAAGTAACTAAGCACATTTACTCAGGTACTGTGCTTTACCCATTCTGACCTGAGATCAGATTCTAAAAATGTCTATTTGAAAATGACAGTTTTCTGAAAAAGCTATGTTTCTGTGTCAGTCGTTCTTCGATTTTTCAAAAATAGCAGACCTACAAGCTCGTAGCGCGCCACTCGGTGGCGCGCTATGAGCTTGTAGATCTGCTATTTGTAAATAGCTAAAGCATAACGTAATGCTGTGACACCAAAAAGGTACAATTATTTTGTACAGAGCTGGTGTGTGAGTGAGGAGACAGAGCTGGTGTGTGAGTGAGGAGACAGAGCTGGTGTGTGAGTGAGGAGACAGAGCTGGTGTGTGAGTGAGCCACTGTGTGTCTGGATGGTAACCACAAGGTCCCCGGTTCCATCCCTGTGGGCTCCCCCAGAGTTAGTGTCGAAGTGTCCTTGAGCAAGACTCTGAACCCCCTGATTGCTCCTGATGTGCAGGTTGGTGCCTTGCATGGTTTCCGCTGCCATCTGTGTGTGAATATGTGAATGTAATGCACAGTCTATGTAAAGGTGTGTGAATGTGTGTGTGAATGGGTGAATGTATACAATGCACAATCTATGTAAAGGTGTGTGAATGTGTGTGTGAATGGGTGAATGTAATGCACAGTCTATGTAAAGGTGTGTGAATGTGTGTGTGAATGGGTGAATGTAATGCACAGTCTATGTAAAGGTGTGTGAATGTGTGTGTGGATGGGTGAATGTAAAGCGCTTTGCATAAAGGCGCTTTTATATAAATGCACCATTTACCATGTGAGTAGGACCAGAGGAAAATACATAATGTCGAATAAAAGATGTAAGATGGAGATAAAATTGCAAAAAGACGCAGACAATTATAGAGCAAATTATGGACAATTATGGGACGAGTTCAGAAGGGAAGTGAGATGAGATGTAAAGCAGAGATACTGAGAGAGAGAGAGAGAGAGAGAGAGAGAGAGAGAGGGGGGGGGGGGGAGAGAGAGAGAGAGAGAGAGAGAGAGAGAGAGGGGGGGAGGGGGAGTCCCTCCTAGCTCTATCTGACAATAGCACTGTGACACACACACACACACACGCAACATTTTGGCATTAATTAATTGATACTCATTTTTAAGTTTCCTAAAAAATATGAAGTCAGGTGTCTTAGAGATTGACAGGCCGCCACAAGACACTGCATCACATCACATTCCCAAATGTAAACTAAAATCACACCTGTGTGAACTTAGTGGTGCCTCTCTCTCTCTCTCTCTCATTACCAGGCAACAGTGCAGCACTGTCTCTCTCTCTCTCTCTCTCTCTCTCTGTGTTTCTGGCACAACAGTGCCCCTACTGGTACTCCTCATACTGGTTCTCATTAAAGTCACATAGGTGAAGGTGAACACGGACATTGCTGTTCCTTGGAGCGGTTGCACCGCTCAAAAGTCACACCTTTGTCTGCAGTGTTTGTGTTTACACAATGTCGTTTACACAAAGCTGGCCATCCATTGTCAACGGCATTCAATGTTTGTGAATGTGCCATTTATTTCACAAGTTCAAAATGTGTACAAAGTCTATAGAAAGTAGACTTGCTCTCACAATGCGTCGCGTTGCGAGTCGCGACGCATTGTGAGCTTGTAGATCGGCTATTTTCAAATGGCCGAAATGGATATAAATGTAGCCTATAGGGTTGAAGTGGTTAGGCCTAATGTATGTTTTCTAATCAAAATCTAATCAAAAAAAACGCCAAAGTAAGTAGTCACTAAAGTTTTCAAATAATAGTAAAAGTAAAGTAAAAGTAAAAGAACAAATTGCGTCTCTGAGATGGAGTGGAGTAGAAGTAAAAGTACTGAAAATTGGAAATACTAGTACAAATACCTCAAAATTGTACAATTAAGTACAGTACTTAAGTAAAAGTACTTAGTTACTTTCCACCACTACTAGTATTGAAGTATATGTAGGTAGTGTTGAGTATTGAAGACTGCAGAGTGTAACAGCAGCTAGTTTCTTTCAACTGCCTTCCAAATTACAAATTAGCATAGAAAGCACCCAACAGCATAGCAGCATGACAACATGAGCACAATCAACAATGAAAATACATTCAGCAAAAAAAACACAATTCAATTATGACCTTTGATGTCTTCAAACTCGTAGTAATCCATAATCAAGGGCGGACGCAGCTAGCTCCTCTAGGCTAGCAGCTAGTTCCTCTAGGCTAGCAGCTAGCTCCTCTAGGCTAGCAGCTAGCTCCTCTAGCACTAGCATGTCTGAGGTCATTTTGACTGTGTTTTTGTTGTTGAGATTTTGAAGTGTATTATCTTTGTCCATGAAGCTTTCAGAAGGTTCCTCTTCCATGACCATCATCATCCTCATCCCTCACCATTCTATCATCTCAGAAATGTTTGACATCTGAAACATTTTCTAAATTAAATATGAATCTGTCTGATTTTAAGTCAGTCATGCTAGTGCTACTGCTAGAGACTAGTGCTGACTTCCTTTCTTTACAAAAACTTTGCAATAGATGAGCATTGTGAGGCTAACATTTAGGATCCTAACACACATTAGGATTTAGGATCCTCTCATTCATATTTAATCATAAACAAAGTTTCTGGTGTTTAGAAAAACAAATCTGCCTCATTCTAGAAACAAGCAAATGATGACAGGCCTCAGGCAGGCATGACCAATCAATCTATGATGCAGGTACAGATGGACAGGCATGACCAATCAATCTATGATGCAGGTACAGATGGACAGGCATGACCAATCAATCTATGATGCAGGTACAGATGGACAAACTAGGCAGTGCCAGTGGCTACGGATGAATAATAATAATAATAATAATAATAATAATAATAATAATAATACACCCACTGCCATATTCTGCTAAATTTAATGCAGTGATTCACATTATGCTATACTGTCATCATATCCATATGATATTAAAAAAAGACAAAAAACAATGTTTGTTTGTTTCTTTTGTGGCTGGGCCCAGTTCAGACATAGGTGGGTCTAGGCCCAGTTCAGACATAGGTGGGCCCAGTTCAGACATAGGTGGGTCTAGGCCCAGTTCAGACATAGGTGGGTCTAGGCCCAGTTCAGACATAGGTGGGCCCAGTTCAGACATAGGTGGGTCTAGGCCCAGTTCAGACATAGGTGTGTATAGGCCCAGTTCAGACATAGGTGGGTCTAGGCCCAGTTCAGACATAGGTGGGTCTAGGCCCAGTTCAGACATAGGTGGGCCCAGTTCAGACATAGGTGGGCCCAGTTCAGACATAGGTGTGTATAGGCCCAGTTCAGACATAGGTGGGTCTAGGCCCAGTTCAGACATAGGTGGGTCTAGGCCCAGTTCAGACATAGGTGGGCCCAGTTCAGACATAGGTGGGTCTAGGCCCAGTTCAGACATAGGTGGGTCTAGGCCCAGTTCAGACATAGGTGTGTATAGGCCCAGTTCAGACATAGGTGGGTCTAGGCCCAGTTCAGACATAGGTGGGTCTAGGCCCAGTTCAGACATAGGTGGGTCTAGGCCCAGTTCAGACATAGGTGTGTATAGGCCCAGTTCAGACATAGGTGGGTCTAGGCCCAGTTCAGACATAGGTGGGTCTAGGCCCAGTTCAGACATAGGTGGGTCTAGGCCCAGTTCAGACATAGGTGTGTATAGGCCCAGTTCAGACATAGGTGGGTCTAGGCCCAGTTCAGACATAGGTGGGTCTAGGCCCAGTTCAGACATAGGTGGGTCTAGGCCCAGTTCAGACATAGGTGGGTCTAGGCCCAGTTCAGACAGAGGTGGGTCTAGGCCCAGTTCAGACATAGGTGGGCCCAGTTCAGACAGAGGTGGGTCTAGGCCCAGTTCAGACATAGGTGGGCCCAGTTCAGACATAGGTGGGCCCAGTTCAGACATAGGTGGGCCCAGTTCAGACATAGGTGGGTCTAGGCCCAGTTCAGACAGAGGTGGGTCCAGTTCAGACATATGTGGGCCCAGTTCAGACATAGGTGGGTCCAGTTCAGACATAGGTGGGCCCAGTTCAGACATAGGTGGGCCCAGTTCAGACAGAGGTGGGCCCAGTTCAGACATAGGTGGGCCCAGTTCAGACAGAGGTGGGCCCAGTTCAGACAGAGGTGGGTCTAGGCCCAGTTCAGACATAGGTGGGCCCAGTTCAGACATAGGTGGGTCTAGGCCCAGTTCAGACATAGGTGGGTCTAGGCCCAGTTCAGACATAGGTGGGTCTAGGCCCAGTTCAGACATAGGTGGGCCCAGTTCAGACATAGGTGGGTCTAGGCCCAGTTCAGACATAGGTGGGTCTAGGCCCAGTTCAGACAGAGGTGGGTCCAGTTCAGACATAGGTGGGTCCAGTTCAGACATAGGTTTGCCCAGTTCAGACATAGGTGGGCCCAGTTCAGACAGAGGTGGGCCCAGTTCAGACATAGGTGGGCCCAGTTCAGACAGAGGTGGGTCTAGGCCCAGTTCAGACATAGGTGGGTCTAGGCCCAGTTCAGACAGAGGTGGGCCCAGTTCAGACATAGGTGGGTCCAGTTCAGACATAGGTGGGCCCAGTTCAGACAGAGGTGGGCCCAGTTCAGACATAGGTGGGCCCAGTTCAGACAGAGGTGGGTCTAGGCCCAGTTCAGACATAGGTGGGTCTAGGCCCAGTTCAGACATAGGTGGGTCTAGGCCCAGTTCAGACATAGGTGTGTATAGGCCCAGTTCAGACATAGGTGGGTCTAGGCCCAGTTCAGACATAAGTGGGTCTAGGCCCAGTTCAGACATAGGTGGGTCTAGGCCCAGTTCAGACAGAGGTGGGTCTAGGCCCAGTTCAGACATAGGTGGGTCTAGGCCCAGTTCAGACATAGGTGGGCCCAGTTCAGACATAGGTGTGTATAGGCCCAGTTCAGACATAGGTGTGTATAGGCCCAGTTCAGACATAGGTGGGTCTAGGCCCAGTTCAGACATAGGTGGGTCTAGGCCCAGTTCAGACATAGGTGGGCCCAGTTCAGACATAGGTGGGTCTAGGCCCAGTTCAGACATAGGTGGGTCTAGGCCCAGTTCAGACAGAGGTGGGTCCAGTTCAGACATATGTGGGCCCAGTTCAGACATAGGTGGGTCCAGTTCAGACAGAGGTGGGCCCAGTTCAGACAGAGGTGGGCCCAGTTCAGACATAGGTGGGCCCAGTTCAGACATAGGTGGGTCTAGGCCCAGTTCAGACATAGGTGGGTCTAGGCCCAGTTCAGACATAGGTAGGCCCAGTTCAGACATAGGTGGGTCTAGGCCCAGTTCAGACATAGGTGGGTCTAGGCCCAGTTCAGACATAGGTAGGCCCAGTTCAGACATAGGTGGGTCTAGGCCCAGTTCAGACATAGGTGGGTCTAGGCCCAGTTCAGACATAGGTAGGCCCAGTTCAGACAGAGGTGGGTCTAGGCCCAGTTCAGACATAGGTGGGTCTAGGCCCAGTTCAGACATAGGTGGGTCTAGGCCCAGTTCAGACATAGGTGGGCCCAGTTCAGACAGAGGTGGGCCCAGTTCAGACAGAGGTGGGTCTAGGCCCAGTTCAGACAGAGGTGGGTCTAGGCCCAGTTCAGACAGAGGTGGGTCCAGTTCAGACAGAGGTGGGCCCAGTTCAGACAGAGGTGGGTCTAGGCCCAGTTCAGACAGAGGTGGGTCCAGTTCAGACAGAGGTGGGCCCAGTTCAGACAGAGGTGGGTCTAGGCCCAGTTCAGACAGAGGTGGGTCTAGGCCCAGTTCAGACAGAGGTGGGTCTAGGCCCAGTTCAGACATAGGTGGGCCCAGTTCAGACATAGGTGGGCCCAGTTCAGACAGAGGTGGGTCTAGGCCCAGTTCAGACAGAGGTGGCCCAGGCCGTGGATACACCCTGCTGCCAGAGTCAGTAAAGGGTAAAGGGGAATGCGTTTTAAGGGAGTATATTGACTGGGTATAGGTTTTGGTAGTTTGTTATATGTTGTATAATGTAATGCATTTGTATCGAGGGGTAACCAGATGTATTATGTGATCTATTGTAGGAGAAAGACTAGCTTTGAACTTATAGTTCCTCCATGCTAGCGGTGACAGCTGTATACCTGAGTGTACAGACAGTACAGACAGCTGTACAGACATACCTGAGTGTACAGACAGGCCCCTCAGACATTACTGTATACCTGAGTGTACAGACAGGCCCCTCAGACATTACTGTATACCTGAGTGTACAGACAGGCCCCTCAGACATTACTGTATACCTGAGTGTACAGACAGGCCCCTCAGACATTACTGTATACCTGAGTGTACAGACAGGCCCCTCAGACATTACTGTATACCTGAGTGTACAGACAGGCCCCTCAGACATTATCACAGTGACAACGACAACAACAACAACAACACCGACGACAACGTGTGACAAAGCTTCAGTTCACTGCCACACCACGCCATGCAGCGAGGAAGCACACACACACACACACACACACACACACACACACACACACACACACACACACACACACACACACACACACACAAGTCCATAAATGACGCCACATTTTCAAGATTTTATACGATCTTGTAAGTCTGCAATTTTTCAACAGCTATACAGTTTAAAATAATGCTTAAAACACCAAAAGGGGTTCCCCCCCCCCCGTCCAGAATGGATCAACATGCCGCTAGGCCAGTGCCAAGACCACTTTCAATTCTATCACGTCACAGATGGAAACTGGAACCCTTTCCCTGACACAACACAACAGTCACTTTCAACTTAACAGTTTTCATATTCGGTTATGTGCTTGAAATGTATCTGCAAACTGTTAATAAATACTTCAATCAATCAATCATGTCAGGATACTGTCAACCGCAGACAGGACTGATACTACTCACTCACATAGAACACTTCTCTTAATTATCTCTCTCTCTCTCTCTCTCTCTCTCTCTCTCTCTCTCATCTCAACACATTTAAAACCCATGCACGCCACATGGCGTCATCTCACAGCAGATGACTTCAAAGGGAAAGGGCGCGCTCAGTGATCTCTTATACTTTAAGTGAGGCGCGCGGCGTTGCCAATCACTTTCAGACACTTGGGCCTCTTCATCTTTGTTCCCCCTGGAGTCACTCTTATCACGCTCTCTCTCCCTCGTCAAGATGTCACTTAGCCCGTTCTGAACGGGAACCCATTTTGGTGTTATAGCATCATGCCGTGCTTTAGCTACTGAAAAATAGCAGATCTACAAGCTCATAGCGCGCCACCGAGTGGCGCGCTATGAGCTTGTAGGTCTGCAATTTTTTGAAAAATCGAAGAGCGACTGACTTAGAAGACATTTTTTTAAATCTGATCTCAGGTCAGAATGGGTTAGTCATCCCTAACTAACACCGATTTGAGTACCATCTGTCTTCTCTTTCTTCTCTCCTCCTCCTCCCCCTCTCATCCCTCATGGTCGTGACTCGACTCGTCCTCCACAGTGTCGACTAAACGACATCATCGCTGTAATCTGCTCTATTACATGCTACGCGGAGGCCCTTCCGCCTGTCCACATCAGGGCATTCACTTATTGCCCTGCCCTACACACATTAACCCATTCTGACCTGAGATCAGATTCAAAAAATGTCTTCTACATCCTGACAGTTTTCTGAAAAAGCTATGTTTCTATGTCAGTCGTTCTTCGATTCTTCAAAAATAGCAGACCTACAAGCTCGTAGTGCGCCACTCGGTGGCGCGCTATGAGCTGCTATCGAAAAATAGCAGATCTACAAGCTCAAGCTACACGCTTGTAGGTCTGAGCCTATTTTTGAAAAGTCTTGAAAATGTGGTGCAAATCTTTGAATATATATTCTTTCAGAGCGAACGTTTTTAACTCAAATCTCTGCTTCTGGGGGCGTCCCTCTCTGGAACAACATATTTTCAGATGGGGTCCGCAGCCAAATAAAGATACTGTAATTCTGGGGGTCCTTGACATGAATTAGTTTGAGCACCACTGACACAGAAACTGTCAGAAAACTGTCATGATTTAGAAGACGTTTAGTAGAATGGACATGGTGTCTAAAGGGTTAAACATAATAACTATAGTCTACTGCAGTGATGAGGACAAGAAGGAGGAATCACACCTCTCTCTCTCTCTCTCTGCTCAGCCAAACTGACATTTTCTTAACCCAATTAGACTCGGGAAAGATTCTACAAATGTCTTCTAAATCCTGACAGTTTTCTGAAAACCCCCATGTTTCTATGTCAGTGGTTCTCACAGGGTTAAACCCAATGTTTCTATGTCAGTGGTTCTCACAGGGTTAAAACCCCATGTTTCTATGTCAGTGGTTCTCACAGGGTTAAAACCCCATGTTTCTATATCAGTGGTTCTCACAGGGTTAAACCCCATGTTTCTATGTCAGTGGTTCTCACAGGGTTAAAAGCCCATGTTTCTATGTCAGTGGTTCTCACAGGGTTAAAACCCCATGTTTCTATGTCAGTGGTTCTCACAGGGTTAAACCCCATGTTTCTATGTCAGTGGTTCTCACAGGGTTAAACCCCATGTTTCTATGTCAGTGGTTCTCACAGGGTTAAACCACATGTTTCTATGTCAGTGGTTCTCACAGGGTTAAAACCCAATGTTTCTATATCAGTGGTTCTCACAGGATTAAAACCCCATGTTTCTATGTCAGTGGTTCTCACAGGGTTAAAACCCCATGTTTCTATGTCAGTGGTTCTCACAGGGTTAAAACCCCATGTTTCTATGTCAGTGGTTCTCACAGGGTTAAAACCCCATGTTTCTATATCAGTGGTTCTCACAGGGTTAAACCCCATGTTTCTATGTCAGTGGTTCTCACAGGGTTAAAACCCCATGTTTCTATGTCAGTGGTTCTCACAGGGTTAAAACCCCATGTTTCTATGTCAGTGGTTCTCACAGGGTTAAAACCCCATGTTTCTATGTCAGTGGTTCTCACAGGGTTAAACCCCATGTTTCTATGTCAGTGGTTCTCACAGGGTTAAACCCCATGTTTCTATGTCAGTGGTTCTCACAGGGTTAAACCACATGTTTCTATGTCAGTGGTTCTCACAGGGTTAAAACCCCATGTTTCTATATCAGTGGTTCTCACAGGGTTAAAACCCCATGTTTCTATGTCAGTGGTTCTCACAGGGTTAAAACCCCATGTTTCTATGTCAGTGGTTCTCACAGGGTTAAAACCCCATGTTTCTATGTCAGTGGTTCTCACAGGGTTAAAACCCCATGTTTCTATGTCAGTGGTTCTCACAGGGTTTAAACCCTATGTTTCTATGTCAGTGGTTCTCACAGGGTTAAAACCCCATGTTTCTATGTCAGTGGTTCTCACAGGGTTAAAACCCCATGTTTCTATGTCAGTGGTTCTCACAGGGTTAAAGCCCATGTTTCTATGTCAGTGGTTCTCACAGGGTTAAAACCCCATGTTTCTATGTCAGTGGTTCTCACAGGGTTTAAACCCTATGTTTCTATGTCAGTGGTTCTCACAGGGTTAAAACCCCATGTTTCTATGTCAGTGGTTCTCACAGGGTTAAAACCCCATGTTTCTATGTCAGTGGTTCTCACAGGGTTAAAACACCATGTTTCTATATCAGTGGTTCTCACAGGGTTAAAACCCCATGTTTCTATGTCAGTGGTTCTCACAGGGTTAAAACCCCATGTTTCTATGTCAGTGGTTCTCACAGGGTTTAAACCCCATGTTTCTATGTCAGTGGTTCTCACAGGGTTAAAACCCCATGTTTC
Organism: Protomyctophum parallelum; assembly: GCF_964188405.1. Lineage (NCBI taxonomy): Eukaryota > Metazoa > Chordata > Actinopteri > Myctophiformes > Myctophidae > Protomyctophum > Protomyctophum parallelum. The sequence continues at coordinate 17,493,091 of NC_139702.1, read as the reverse complement.
TATGTCAGTGGTTCTCACAGGGTTAAAACCCCATGTTTCTATGTCAGTGGTTCTCACAGGGTTAAAACCCTACGTTTCTACATCAGTGGTTCTCACAGGGTTAAACCCCATGTTTCTATGTCAGTGGTTCTCACAGGGTTAAAACCCCATGTTTCTATGTCAGTGGTTCTCACAGGGTTAAAACCCCATGTTTCTATGTCAGTGGTTCTCACAGGGTTAAAACCCCATGTTTCTATGTCAGTGGTTCTCACAGGGTTAAAACCCTACGTTTCTATATCAGTGGTTCTCACAGGGTTAAACCCCATGTTTCTATGTCAGTGGTTCTCACAGGGTTAAACCCCATGTTTCTATATCAGTGGTTCTCACAGGGTTAAAACCCCATGTTTCTATATCAGTGGTTCTCACAGGGTTAAAACCCTACGTTTCTATATCAGTGGTTCTCACAGGGTTAAAACCCCATGTTTCTATATCAGTGGTTCTCACAGGGTTAAAACCCTACGTTTCTATGTCAGTGGTTCTCACAGGGTTAAAACCCTACATTTCTATATCAGTGGTTCTCACAGGGTTAAAACCCCATGTTTCTATGTCAGTGGTTCTCACAGGGTTAAAACCTCATGTTTCTGTATCAGTGGTTCTCACAGGGTTAAAACCCCATGTTTCTATATCAGTGGTTCTCACAGGGTTAAAACCCCATGTTTCTATATCAGTGGTTCTCAAACATTTTCATTTCAAGATCCCCCAAGATTATATATATGGCCACCCATCTGTTGTTCCAGTGACCCCCCCCCCCCCCCCCCAGAAGCAATGATTTGAGTAAAAAAAGGTTTGCTCTGAAAGAATATATATTCAAAGATTTGCACCACACTTTCACGATTTTTCAAAAAATAGCAGACCTACAATCTCGTATGAGCTTGTAGATCTGCTATTTTTCAATAGCTAAAGTATAACATTATACATTATTCCCAGAATGGATTAATCTATTCCTCTCTCAGGAATTCACACATTTTAATTAGGTCACTTAAAATCCCCTCCCACACACAGCAGCAGTGTATAGGCTATCCTACAAAATAATAAAAAATGTAATAAACAAACTTTTTATTCCGCTAATCTGTTTGTTAAAGTTCCTATAATGGAACGGCATAATGGTGAAATAAATGCATAATTTGTTATCGCAGGGATATACAACACAACAGAAGTTAACCCATTTTGACCCGAGATCAGATTCTACAAATATCTTCTAAATCCTGACAGTTGTCTGAAAAACCCTCATGTTTCCGTCAGTGGTTCTCAAACATTTTCATGTCAAGGACCCCCAAAAATATATGTATTTGGCCGCTGACCCCCATCTGAAAATATGTTGTTCCAAATAGTATAAGAAAGAGGGGGGGGGGGGGGTCAAAATAGCTGATCTACAAGCTCACAACGCCTGTAGATCGTCTATTTTCAAAATCAACTAAACTCCTGCAATTCCCGTCCTGAATGGGTTAAGCATGGGTCCCTTCATTTTTGGTTTCCTAATATAAAAACATCCTATAAAACATCCCCAAATGGTTTTCACAAATTAATACCAAAAAAAGTAATTTCTTCAATAAAATAAAATAAAATAAAAAAATTAAGAAATTACAAAAAAGACAAACATAACACGGATGAAAGAAGTCACAGTGCACAGCGATGTTTAGTGCATTTACTCATCTGGACCAGATGCAGAAATGACCAGAGAAACCCAACAGTCCTGAGGTACGGTTTGGAAGACGGTCGGCATAATGAGAGTACAGTAAGGGCTTACTGTAAGGATGAGTCATACAGTATAGTCACGGGTCCAAACACGCCAGACCACCGTCGCTCTAGAAATCCTTTAAGCCTAGTCACTATTTGGAGTAGACGGAGAAACCACCTGGTCTGCAGGAGTTTCAGAATGAAGGCTTTGTGGTGAACGAGGAAGGAAAGTGTGATTGTGGTGGATCTGTATTCTGTAGAGAAACCCACTGTACAGACTGTATTCTGTAGAGAAACCTACTGTACAGACTGTATTATGTAGAGAAACCCACTGTACAGACTGTATTCTGTAGAGAAACCCACTGTACAGACTGTATTCTGTAGAGAAACCCACTGTACAGACTGTATTCTGTAGAGAAACCTACTGTACAGACTGTATTCTGTAGAGAAACCTACTGTACAGACTGTATTCTGTAGAGAAACCTACTGTACAGACTGTATTCTGTAGAGAAACCTACTGTACAGACTGTATTCTGTAGAGAAACCCACTGTACAGACTGTATTCTGTAGAGAAACCTACTGTACAGACTGTATTATGTAGAGAAACCCACTGTACAGACTGTATTATGTAGAGAAACCTACTGTACAGACTGTATTCTGTAGAGAAACCTACTGTACAGACTGTATTCTGTAGAGAAACCCACTGTACAGACTGTATTCTGTAGAGAAACCTACTGTACAGACTGTATTATGTAGAGAAACCCACTGTACAGACTGTATTCTGTAGAGAAACCTACTGTACAGACTGTATTCTGTAGAGAAACCTACTGTACAGACTGTATTCTGTAGAGAAACCCACTGTACAGACTGTATTCTGTAGAGAAACCCACTGTACAGACTGTATTCTGTAGAGAAACCCACTGTACAGACTGTATTCTGTAGAGAAACCCACTGTACAGACTGTATTCTGTAGAGAAACCTACTGTACAGACTGTATTCTGTAGAGAAACCCACTGTACAGACTGTATTCTGTAGAGAAACCCACTGTACAGACTGTATTCTGTAGAGAAACCCACTGTACAGACTGTATGAGCCGCGACCCACCCCTCTAGACCAGAAACCTAACACGTTAGCTCAGGCTACTTTCCTGCAAATATCTCAATCCCAGTCTTTGATGTTGTCTGATCGGTCTCTCGGCATGAGTTCAATCAATGCCTATAGTTCATTGTAAACAATTAGATTGCCCCTAAAAAAAAAAGCTCACACACATTTGCATTCTTCCTGCCAAAGAAAATGCTAATTGGGATAGTGTCTTAATAATTGATCCTGATCAATAATGCTCTTTTCATCTTTACTCTGAAAGTCTGTCGAATTAGATTGGCGGACGACGTTAACGATCTATCGAACATATTTCTGTCTGACATCTTACTAAGCGTTTTACTGTCCTCGTGGTAATATTTCACCACAGTAACAGAGAATTGTTTTTATTGTCCTCGTGGTAATATTTCACCATACAGTAATAGAGAATTGCAACCAGAGGGATCCTATACTTACTTCAGAACGTCGTAGAGTTTAAGCCCTTAAGCAAAGCACTTAATCCATTCAGGACGGGAACCCATTTTGGTGTTTAATTAAAGCATTATGTTATACTTTAGCTATTGGAAAACAATAGCAGATCTACAAGCTCGTTAGTGCGGCACCGCAGTGCCGTGCTACGAGGTTGTAGATCTGCTTTTTTTTTGTTTAATCGTGACAATGTGGCACAAATGTTTGAATAAGATATTCTTTCAGAGCGAACGTTTTTAACTCCAGGGTCTCTCTAGATAGAACAACACATTTCCAGATGGGGCTCGGCGGTCAATTTCATATAATTCTGGGGGTTCTTGACGTGAAAAAGGTTGAGAAGGAACCACTGACATACAGTAGAAACATAGGGTTTTTTTCAGAAAACTGTCAGGATTTAGAAGACATAATTTTTCTATAATCTGGCCCTCAGTCGTAAATGTGATAAACCATATAGTATAACATCCCCGCTGTGCTAATAACCGTAAATGCGTACAATATTTTGTCGTGTCAGACGCTTTCGTACAACAAGCCATTTATTTCCTCGTGTTTTTCCACCGACTAAACGCTGGAGATGAGCCAAGAACTCCCAGAGAGTTGAGCAACAACATCTTATGGATTAAATACTCTGTTTCCTCCACATATGCTGCACAGAGAAGAACACACACATGCGTACACTTTATGCAAACAAAAAACGACAGATGCTAACAATACTCTATGTATGCGCGCACACGCACAGTTTCTGGGAGGCATTCCTTCTTCCCTCTCTCTTTCTCTCTCTCTATCTCTCTGTCTTTGTCTCTCTCGCATGTGCGCACACACACGTACACACACACACGCACACGCACGCACGCACGCACGTACACACGCACACATTGGGCATTATTTGCGTCCAAAGAGTTGAAACGGTTTCTATACCCGTCTAATTGTCAGCAGAAGCCCCTGCCTCCCCCTGGCCAGCCGGGGCGCCTGATGGAGGGGAAAGGAACTGGTCTCTATACTGCCTCCCCCTGGCCAGCCGGGGCGCCTGATGGAGGGGAAAGGAACTGGTCTCTATACTGCCTCCCCCTGGCCAGCCGGGGCGCCTGATGGAGGAGAAAGGAACTGGTTGGAATAACGTGTTCCTTCCACACGCTACGTCCAACCAGGGAAACTCCCCCCTGTCAGGGGTAAAGGAGCAACTTGGACACTCAGGCATGAAGGAAGCATGAGTTCAAGTCCGTTGCTCTCCCCTTGTCCCCCATATATGGGGACTAGGTTGGTCTCCCCCTGTCCCCCATATATGGGGACTAGGTTGGTCTCCCCTTGTCCCCCATATATGGGGACTAGGTTGGTCTCCCCTTGTCACCCATATATGGGGACTAGGTTGGTCTCCCCTTGTTCCCCATATATGTGTAGAGCCCAAGATCACATTAGATGATTGACACAGGGGTGAAAAATGGGTTACAAAATCGTGGGATAAAAATATATATTTAAAGATATTCTTTCAGAGCGAACGTTTTTAGTCTCTGTAGTCTTTGGCTGAGTACAGCAGCGTACAGTACGTGATGGCGCTATACGGTCCGTTCTGCATTCTAATAGAACCCGTCCAGAATGGCAGCATGCAGTAATCATGTGGTTAGCCTTGGCTAGCATTCTGGGCTAACAGTAACAGTAGTGTGCTTATTGATTCAGCGCTGAGGCAGAATTATAAGGCTTTTGGCTAGGCTATAGTAGGAGGCTATACAGAGCTGTGTGTGTGTGTGTGTGTGTGTGTGTGTGTGTGTGTGTGTGTGTGTGTGTGTGTCTCTGCGTGTGCGTGTGCGTGCATGTGTGTGTGTGTGTGTGTGTGTGTGTGTGTGTGCCAGACCACACGCTCCACTCCCTCTGTCTAGTAGGAAACTGTTAAAGCCCTCTACACAGTGCGGCCTCTGTGTGCGTGCTGTGCGTGCGCGCGCGTGTGTGTGTGTGTGTGCGGCGCACATTAATACTATGGTAAAGCAGTCCATGGGTTCAATGGGTTTAATATCACTGAGGTAAATGCAAACTCTGCTGTGTGCTCATCAACTACACATGTGTTTGTGTGCGTGTGTGTGTGTGTGTGTGTGTGTGTTTGTGTGCGTGTGTGTGTTCGTTCGTGTGTGTGTGTGTGTGTGTGTGTGTGTGTGCGTGCGTGTGTGTGTGCGTGCGTGCATGCGTGCGTGCGTGTGAGACATATGTGTTTACTTGAAGGAGACAGTATCAGTGTACAGTACAGTACAGAGGATACATCATGTTATGTAAGGACGGTAACGATAAGAACACAAACAGAGAAGCACCATTAACCCATTCTGACCTGAGATCAGATTCATACGAGGTTTCCACTGGGACACACACTGGTCTGATTAATAGAGACTGTGATAAAGACTGCTTTCTCACTTTTCCTCTTGAGCCACACATGTTTAATTGTTTTTCATTTTCTGTTTATCATGACCTCATTTCATACTCAACATGCCCTCCGTATTTAGTCATTATCCAACAGTTTGCTGTTTAACTATGCCGGCTAAGTTAGCAATCAGTTGATCTTGACTTCTACCGTTTTATCTGCATATATCCATTCAATTCATTTCATAATTGGGACAGAGACAATGGGTTGGTCAAACATACTTTTATTCCTTTCAAAGTCCAACAGTTTGACAACATAGTAATGATAACTCAAACACCCACTACTCACACCATCCTCATTTCCTGGTCAAAGTTTCACAAAAGAGTCACTACTGAATCCACTGCTCCTTTTATAGGTGGAGGATTCAATTGGGTTGCACCATGTTGCAGGGGTGCAGGGGTCTGGTAATACATACTATTTAGTATGATTACAACGAGACGGGTTGTTTAAGACCTGGTTTGTTGATTACTTTGATATCGATGAATATACTGTAAATGTTGGGAAATGTTTTCTGTGTTGCATGTTCACTAGATTTGTAAGTGAATGCTTTGGGGAAACCTGTCTCTAGACAGATGGTGTGGGCCAATAGTCAGAGGCCTGGGTTTGACTTCATGTAGTCAGTCCATGGTGAGACATGGGAGGAAAGGGCACAATGCGGGAAGCTCTGCCCTAGGACAGTGTAGGGACTGGTAATGTCCACACTGGATGCTTGAATTTAAGCATGTAATGTAATGAGAGTATGTTTTGCACTCCGTCCGTCCGTCCGTGTGTCCGTCCGTGTGTCCGTCCGTGTGTCCGTGAGCAGCTAATCTCGGCCACCGTTAACCCGGTCGATGCCAAATTTTGCACACACACTCCCTGGATGCCAACGATGAACCTCTGCCCCAAACTTTCCAGAACGGCCTGTTATAGCGTCACCAGGAGGCCGCTTTGTGCAAAACAAGTTTTTGCACAGTACACCTACAGATTTTGTCCAAACATCGCGCAAATTGGTACACAGTCTCTCTAGAGCCATTCAACGAAACCGGTCTTTCAGATTTCTCAGACTCCATCCTGATTGGTTAAGATTGGCTTCCAAAGTTCACAGGAGTGCTCAGTTTCAAACAAAATGCTGCAAATCATGAACACATCGCGTGATTTCCGTGAAATTGTGCACGCACATTCCCACTAGGCCGAGGACGAAATGCCACATGAACAATTTCAACTCAGCCTCAAGGTGGCGCTATAACTGGCCGAAAAGTGTTTTTACCTCTAACTGCACGGATCTGTGGATAATTTACTTTTGTTGCCCTTTTATCCAACCACCAGATGAAGGCAAGCTGCAATGTCCTACATTCCTATCCTGGTGGAGACCTGTGCCCAGAAGGGCACTTTTTCTAGTTTAAGTTTGTTATTTTCATTATATTTGGAAGTTATATTTTATTTTTGTGCAAGAAATATTTTCCTGAGGCATTTTTTTGGAACATTATTTTTGGAAAACTTTAAAGAAAGAAATCGTTGGCAACGATGGAGATCTTTGGTATGTCATTTTTCTGTGCACCTAGCCCTCATCAAACGAACTCATTTACAGAGACGGCACCGGGTTTCTCCTTCCATCCACTTGCATTAAGTTGTAGTTCTCCTTCCATCCACTTGCATTAAGTTGTAGTTCTCCTTCCATCCACTTGCATTAAGTTGTAGTTCTCCTTCCATCCACTTGCATTAAGTTGTAGTTCTCCTTCCATCCACTTGCATTAAGTTGTAGTTCTCCTCTATCCACTTGCATCAAGTTGTAGTTCTCCTTCCATCCACTTGCATTAAGTTGTAGTTCTCCTTCCATCCACTTGCATTAAGTTGTAGTTCTCCTCCCATCCACTTGCATTAAGTTGTAGTTCTCCTCCCATCCACTTGCATTAAGTTGTAGTTCTCCTCCCATCCACTTGCATTAAGTTGTAGTTCTCCTCCCATCCACTTGCATTAAGTTGTAGTTCTCCTCCCATCCACTTGCATTAAGTTGTAGTTCTCCTCCCATCCACTTGCATTAAGTTGTAGTTCTCCTTCCATCCACTTGCATTAAGTTGCTCAAAAAGCGCATGAGGCGATTTCACTCCTCCTTCCGGGTATATAGGAACAGAGTGCATTCTGGGATGGATTGGGCCAAATCGTGAACGCGCTGTGCCGTTGACTATCATTGGTCCATTTGCGCGTGTTCACATATGATATATATAGTGTAACACGTGTCTGGGCCCGATAACGTGATAGTCAACGGACCAGCGCTGGCCCCCGAGCTGCAATGCCAAATTCGGCCACTATGTCCATTTGGCCTCAGGGATTCCTCTCATTAGATTTATACTCTAAGGTACAAATGTGTTCCGTGGCAACATTTTAGATTTTCTGTTTTTCACTCCATTATAATGTTTTCAACATAACACCCACTCACTGAATGTCAAGTCTCCTCCAGGGTTTCTTCAGATATATCTATGACAATTATTAATTATGACACTGCATGGGAGTCCACTAGTAGGTTCTGAAATGTTTCATTTGAAGAGACCCCCCTTAACTCTGAGAGTGTTCAAATGGAACCAAATGGACCCCATCAGGGTCCATTTGGTTCCATCTGAACACTCTCAGAGTTACAGACCCGTTGTGGTCATTCAGGGTTATCTATTTATTTAGTGTTTCTGCTGATATTTCCGTATGTCTGTATATATATGTATGTATGTATGTATATATGTATGTATATATTATTGTATGTCTGGTAAAACATGGATTGTCCCACATGACGATGACAGCTGGTCACACACATGTACTATGTGTATGAGTGCAGCCTAACATGTGTGTGTTGACGTGCACGTCAACACACACACACACACACACACGCGTATGTATGAGTGCAGCCATAACAATAACGTGTGTGTGAGCACGTGCACGTCAACAAACACACACACACACACACACACAAACACACACACACACACACGTATGTATGAGTGCAGCCATAACCATAACGTGTGTGAGCACATGCAAGTCAACACACACACACACACACACACACACACACACACACACACACACACACACACACACACACACACACACACACACACACACACACACACACACACACACACACACACACACACACACACACACACGCACGTATGATTGCAGCCATAACCATAACGTGTGTGTGTGAGCACATGCATGCACGCGTCAACACACAGTCAGTCAGTCACACACTTGTATGTATATTCCATCCATAACCATATAATAACATATGAAGTGGACAGACATGACAGAGGAGAGCAGTGATACCACATATAGGAAACCATCTGGACTCCTACAGTATACGCATACACTACGTACAGTACGTACAGTATGTGTGACCCAACGGTAATAAACAGCTGTACAGTCTGCTGTACAGTCTGCTGTACAGTCTGCTGTACAGTCTGCTGTACAGCAGCAGATGCACCGTTTGGTGAAACTTAACACTAGGAAGTCTGAGCAGCCGTTCTGACCGAATTTGAGATTTCAACGTTTATTTTCTTAGCCCATGGAGTCCAGAGAAAGTTCCCCTTGCATGACTTTGTCTAAATATTCGATTGAAATCATCTCTGTTTTTTTTTCCATTTGAAACGTTTTGTAAATATGATTTTAGGCATATATCTCTTACTCAGTCTGACTATAATCGGCCCAATCGACCGCCGTCACCCTTTCTCCCCCTCTCGTCTTTTGTTTGCGCTGCTTGATAATGGTGACGTTAATGGTGATTCCCCGACATTTCCTTTTCACTTGATATCGTTTCGTAGAGAGCGCCTTATATAGCGCCTTATATACCAAATGAAAGCCCCAATTCCATAGTTTACATGGTATTTTGAATTTTTTTAAATGAGCAAAAAATGAGCGAGTTATGATCTAAAGAAAAAAAGGTGGAGAAAAAAAAAGAGCACACAAACAGACAGCTGGAGATGTTGTTGTTGTTCAAGCCTGCATTCCATGTCCAACGAATTAAATCATATACGTTTGGATGGTTAATTAACTTGGAATTTGTTTATTATTTTGATAAGATAATAGGAATATGAATACAATGATTATCATTGTTATTATTATTATTATTGAATGCTCGGTTAGACTCGACCCGACATTTACTTTCCATGAAGCGAGAACGCTTGCCGATGCGCGATACAAAATAAAAAGTGTTTGGAATAATTCCAACCAGATAGACCTCCCGAACCGCTAAATGTTTTGTCAGTCAAAAGAACAGTTCTTTCTGCAAGCGACGTGGAACGTATGTAGGCCTGCTGCTGTGGATGAATTTGTTTCACAGCACAGCCACAGCCTATTCTGGCATATAGGCTAAATATCGCCAGCTCTTTGTCAGTCAAAATAGTTCAGCTCCTTCTTTATCTGTAAACTTTTCTGCAAGCGACCAGATCCGTGGAACTTTCCTTTTTCTCTCTCTCTCTCTCCCTCTCAGGGAAGCATGTAAATGTTCATGAATTCAATAACTGCTCGATGTTATAAACAGCAGCTGAGCTGGGGTTTCTCCTCAACATGCAGTGGCATTTCACGTGTGGAGTTTATTTTTTGTATCACCAGGCTGCAGGCTTTCTATTTAGTGTGCAAGGCTATTTAGCAAGGCTATTTAGTGTGCATTTAGTGTGCAAGGCTTACATCCGGTACATCCGTATGCGCTGATTTCCATACACAACACATACACGATCCGTATCCTCTCCTCACCGGATGTTGAATTCACAGTGCTAACGGCCGTATTCTGAACGATGTTTTTATTAATTAAACTGATATAACAACATAACGTGGCTAATAATTGTTTATTTGGAATGTACTTTGGCTGGTAATTTAGGTAGATATAACGCGACTCACTTGTATAAGTAATTTACCGCGGACAGGCCGCATTTAATGCAATACATTGGCTTTAGTAATGTTGTTAGCTTATAATATTAGCAACTGTAAGCTAACGGCTGGAGGACTACGGACAATCCGGTCAATAACATCATTACACTTAAACATTAATACAATTATGTCATGTTTACATGCCTAGTCAAGCAGTCTGTACATCGCGTGGGGTCACATATATTAATTACATCGATAACACACAAGAAAAGACAAGTGATCTTTGCTCTTTTGGAAGGAAAAAAAAGAACAACAAAAGGCATGTTGCAATATAGTACTAACGGGCAACGTTAAAATATATATTTTTCACATGTAGGCCTATTATTAGTTTTATACATTTTAGGAGTGAAAACATGTGTTAAGAAACATATTATGATTTAATTCGTTGGAAATGGGATGCAGGCTTGAACAATGTCTTCTCCAGCTGGAGAGGGACGTGTGGGGGAGAGAGTGGCCAATCAAATCGCACCAAAAACACGGTCCCCTTGACCGTTCAGCCGACTGAGTAGTAGTGAAATTTTTTCAGACTTCGTAGTGTTAAAGCTACCCCCCCACTCCCTGTGCAAACGAGAGAAAGAGAGAGAGAGAGAGAGAGAGAGAGAGACAAAGGAGAAGGACAGAACAATGACAGAACCCAACCGGGCCCGCCAGGCGGGCGGATATAGAACCGATACAGAACCCAGATCAGATCTGAGGAGATTGACGGGATCACAGTTCTCCCTCAGAGACTTTAGAGGGGATTATAGATTCATGATCCCGGATTTTAGGATTTTATTTTATTTTATTTATTTATTTATTTAGTTTTGAAGTTGCGGGTTCCAATTACCAAAACTACTTTGAATTTTCTGTTATATAGAAATCCTGATGTGTGCGTGCGTGCGTGCGTGTGAGCGTGAGCGTGCGTGTGTGTGTGTGTGTGTGCTCCATGTGTTGCTCTCGTGAGATACAGTATTTAGGAGATGTATTGTTATTAGCATCGCTTGCGGTATTCACCCCCTAGGGGTCCCTGAGAGAGTTCCAGGGGGTCCCCAAGGTGACCAAATGCACCCTGTAAGTCTGAGAGTGTACAAATGGAACCAGTGTTGTTTTCGTCGACTAAAACGAAGGCGAAAAATGTTTGTCGACTACCTTTTTTTCGACTGACGAAAACTAAATGGAAACTAAATTAAAACTATGCTATGATGACTAAAACTAAGACTAAATATACTGACAATTTCGTCAACAAATAAAAACTAGACTAAAATGTTAGGAAGGGACTAGTGGACAAGAGATCCACTATAAGTCATTTT
>NC_139702.1:17466226-17476226 GCF_964188405.1 Protomyctophum parallelum | reverse complement strand
CTTCTGACAAACGACAGAGATACCCGGAGCCCCATTATGACGCTGCGCAAAAAGCATGGAATACGGAAGTGTATATCACAGGAAACTTTCCAACAACGTTTAAACTTTCCAACAAACTCCGGTAAACTCCCGAATTGTACCATCACACCTGTATATTACCGTATATTAACCCATTCTGACCTGAGATCAGATTCATACGAGGTTTCCACTGGACACACACAGGTCTGATTAACCCATTCTGACCTGAGATCAGATTCTATAAAAATGTCAGTCGTTCTTCGATTTTTCTAAAATAGCAGACCTACGTCAAAATCGTAGCGCGCCACTTGGTGGCGCGCTACGATTTTGACATTGCGCTCGCACAATCACCCACCCTAATTATCTCCCCTCGCTCCGCTACGCATTCATTCATTCACACTCCACTCGTTTTTTTGAGAGAGAGAGAGAGAGAGAGAGAGAGAGAGAGAGAGAGAGAGAGAGAGAGAGAGAGAGAGAGAGAGAGACAGAGACAGAGACAGAGACAGAGGCAGAGACAGAGACAGAGACAGAGACAGAGACAGAGAGACAGAGAGAGCGAGGGAGAGAGAGAGAGAGAGAGAGAGAGAGAGAGAGAGAGAGAGAGAGAGACACAGAGAGAGACAGGGAGAGACAGAGAGAGCGAGAGAGAGAGAGAGAGAGATGCAGATAAGCTGTGTGTTAGCGGGCAAGCACACTCTGGACTGGACACTCTAACATGAATGCTAAAGACAGGAGATGGTCCACTGTTGCGGTATAGCGCCTTATGATTTGATTTGATCCATGCGTGTGTGCGTGCTGTGCGTGCGTGCGTGCGTACTTGCGTGCGTCCCATGTGATGTCCGCCCTGAGGCCAGATGTGCGTTCATCTCCACGGCTGAGATAAATACATTAATGAATGAATTAATAAGTAGCCCCTGTGACTCGTCAGTCAGTCAGTAGAGCCCTGAGGTCTACTGGAAATTAAAGCGTTATGTTATACTTTAGCTGTTGAAAAATAGCAGATCTACAAGCTCAAATCTTGAAAATGTGGCGCAAATCTTTGAATATATATTCTTCTTTCAGAGCGGGGGGGGGGGGGGGGGGGGGGGTGGTCCCTGGAACAACATATTTCCAAGTGGGGATCGGTGGCCAAAATACATACAGTATATCTTTGGGGGTCCTTGACAGGACAATGTTTTGAGAATGACTGAAAACTGTCAGGAAGGCATTTGTAGAATCGTCCTCAGGTGTAAATGGGATAAATCAGCGATGCCTCTACAACTTCACACACTACACACTACACACACAGGAGGCCTTAAGTATGTTTCACCAGTTTCAATTGAAACGGGCCTCCACCCTCAACAAAATAATGATGTCATAGGTATATGGGGGCCTCATATTTGGTCTTGAAACGGGCCTCCAGATTCCTAAGGCCGCCCCTGAGAACACACATATAACATAATTTTAACAACATTAAAAGTCTTGGCCATGGTCCTTCAAACGTGTCTAAAAAGTTTGAACACTCAACTCCACTCCAGTATTTCTTGCCAGGAGTTTTTGTGTATGTGTAATCTGCATCCTGAGAAGCCATGGAAAAACACATTATTTTAGCCTGTAGATGTCGGTAATTCCCCCTTTCCTGTCAACCCAAGATGCGCTTCTTTGACAACTTAGTAGGAACGTCACCGTCAAAAATAAAAGAGTCATCTAGGCCAGTTGGTATCCAGTGTAAGGACTTGTGTTGATTGACACAGCCAATAACAGAGCAGATTGAATTTTCTCTAGAAGCCATTATTAGTAAGTATTACAAAGAAACAAAGTCGCGGTCACAATGAGGAAGCGGAGAGGAGAGGGGCGGAGAAGAGAGGGTAGGCAGGGAGCAGAGGGGAGGGGGCGGAGGTTTAGCAGGGATCTACGTATATGCCTGCTGTCCAACCAAATGAGACATTTTTGCATAATTATTCACAAAAGTCCAGAAAGCAGAGAATACACTGAATGTTCAAACTTAGTTTTTTTTGGTGAAATTGATGTCAAGAAAAGCCAAAAAAGCCAAAAAATCTACAAAAATGTGTTTTAAATGTCACAATCCCTTTAAGCAAGAACAAAAAAGCATGGGAATACATCACATAAAACATTTATCATGAAACATGCGTAAGCTAAGAGCGTAACAGTGGAATATCTATATAATGAAACTATATTATAAACTATACATATACTATACTATGCTATACGTGTGGAAGACCCATAGATCCATAGACCCATAGATCCATAGATCAATAGACCCCAAGGTAGCCGCAATGCAGTAATAAATATAACAATATAGTTCAAAGGTTGCACTAATTGGCGTTGTTAAGGCGTGCATGGCAACAGTTTGTGTCTCGTGTGATTTCACACCAGAAGATATAAGATGATGCACCGTGTTGAAAATGACTGCAGACGTCGAGAGAGAGAAGACAGACAGACAGACAGACAGACAGACAGACAGACAGACAGACAGACAGACAGACAGAAAAGAGTGATGTTGTCTTGGACCGTGTCCAAAGCAGGAGGACCAAAGCGAGTCAGTCATGCTGCTGTAGCAGTGAGGAACAAACTGTATTCCTTTGGAGGCTACGGTGATGGATGGACCTCCAACAACATGGAACAGATGGATGTCCATGTCTTCAACACAGTGTCTTTATGCTGGAAGAAGTTACCTCCAGTGGAACCAGGAAGTGGAGACGGTCACCTTGAGGTTCCATCCATGCTCCGCTGGCACACAGCTGTGTTGGTTGAAGATACAGTCTACATCTGGGGAGGCCATTCTTACTGCAATGTGCTTTATGCATTTGATGTTGACGCCAACAGATGGTTCCAAACCAGGGTTTCTGGGACTGTTCCAGAGGGGAGGAAATACCACTCAGCCTGTGTGTTGGAGAAGGTCATGTTTATCCATGGAGGAGAAACCCAGCTGACTGGATACACTAACGACATGTACAAGTTGGACACCAGCACAATGGTCTGGACTTTAATTAATACCAGAGGAACTCCACCTCCTGCTTCATCAGCTCACTCTGCCACCATCATTGGTACCAAGATGTTTGTATTCGCGGTCTGGAGGCCCCAGTGGGGCTACAACATCATCAGAGTGTTTGACACAGAGACAAACGTCTG
The DNA here is from genome assembly GCF_964188405.1 of Protomyctophum parallelum. NCBI lineage: Eukaryota > Metazoa > Chordata > Actinopteri > Myctophiformes > Myctophidae > Protomyctophum > Protomyctophum parallelum. The sequence continues at coordinate 17,473,076 of NC_139702.1, read as the reverse complement.
GCAGAACACACCGTCTGCACAACTTCTACCACAAAGACACTGGTGTCATTCAGCATTTACCTACAATGGAGAGCTGTACATATTTGGTGGCTGGAACGGTAACCAGACCTTCAATGATGTGTGGAAATTCAGTCCAGAGACTTTCTCCTGGAAGAAGGTTGAGCCCAAGTGGAAAGGACCATGTCAAATGTATGGTATGTGCTGTTGCATTGTGGGAGATCATATCATCCTCTTTGGAGGAAGAAAAGGAGATTACACTATCTCTGATGAGCTGTTCATCTTAGACTTGAGTCCTCGTCTTAAGACGTTATGTAAGCTAGAAGTTATTCAGTACGCTCTGGACCAATCAGAACTCCCACACGACATCAGGTGGGAACTGGCAGCCATGGCAACCAACGACAACAGACGACAACAACAACCGAGACCACATTCCAGATGAAGGAACAGCAGAAAGATCAAGAAATGATGGATCAACATCTCATCCCACCTGATGGTGAGCCACCTCTCAGCATCACTTACTGAGATTCAAACCTCAGGAGACTCCTTCTCTCCAGACAGGCTCTCTAACCATTCAGCTAGGCATCAAACAATGACAATTGTTCCGTCCAACACAATGCGGTGGAAACACAAACCTGTGTCTGTATGTTCCAAACTGAACACGGTGGAACTCTCTTTATTGTATATTTATTTCTATGATATTTTTTTATTTAAAGGACCAAGCAGTCCTGAAAGGACTTGGTCCTTTATTGTTATTGTTAGTTGTGTTTTTCCTTCTCCTTTTGCCAAAAAAATAATAATCGCGAAACTCGGCCTACAGAAAAAACAAAAAGCTTAAAGACTATCTGGTACACAGCAAGCTAAAAGGAATCAACACACCAGCACGCCAGAGACCAGAATACTTCAAACCCAAACAAATAGTTAAAAATAGAACTACAAAACGCATGTTGGAGATTAAACAACAGATAACAGCCAGCAACTGTGTTTATTTAATCACATGTGAAAAATGTGGCTTACAATATGTCGGAGAAACGAGTAAAACAATAGCTACAAGGCTGAGACAACACAAATACAATATTAACAATGCAACTAAAAGGATTGTTCAACATTACATGGCACATGGCATTGAAGCTCTAAAAGTATCTGGACTTCAACACAATCCCAACTGGACAGTTTTAGGACAAAGACGTTTTAATGGAAAACAGTGGATCAAGAACCTCAACACGGATTTTCCTGGAGGTTTAAACATGCCAAAAGTTGTTTTGATTTTGTACCAAAACTCCACAGCCATATACAGTACATGCTAAACATAGCCAACAATCAATGGAAATCAGACTTTGAATATAGGGGACAAATTAGCACATTCCACACCAAGCCAACCTGGGACACGAAGCAAGAGTGTACAGTGCACTGAAGTCCCCTCAGTCAACCCCCCCCCACTCTTGGCCCCCTCTCTCTCTCTCTCGCTCACTCACTGCCTTGCTCTCTCCCACAATGTTAATGTTAAAGGTCCACTTCACCAATTTTTAACCTATCTTCATATAATAGGTCCTCACTAATATTCATGATAAAATGGCACGATTTCTTTCCTACTCAGTCTGTGTCTCATAGGAGGGCTGTGGGCAGTTTAGAAACCGTCTTCCAGTGACATCATCATCAGGCAGATTTATTTTTAAACAATATTTTTTTTACAAAAATGTTTAGATTTTCATTATCGTGAGAACGATGGCTTCCATTTTCGCATTGCAACTTTTCAGGACTAGAAAGCCTGCAGTTTCTATTAGCTTGTATTCCCCATCAATGTCACTGGAAGACGGTTTCTGAACTTCCCACAGCCCTCCTATGAGACGCAGACCTAGTAGAAACAAATTGCGCCATTTTTTCATGATTATTAGTGAGGACCTATTATATGAAGATAGGTTGAAAAGTGGTGAAGTGGTCCTTTAAGTTAGTAAAGTTACACCTATTTTATGTAAATAACATGGTAAAATGTGCAGCATTGGGAGGTAAAGGGGAGACACTTTAATTGTGAAGGGACGACAGGATGAGGAAAGGTGTTGTTGCTAATTGTCGAGAGTAATGGCTGCGTGTGATATTGAACAGTCAAACTATTCGTATCAATATACGGCCGTATCAACAAAATAATGATGTCATAGGTATATGGTGCCTCATATTTGGTCTTGAAACGGGCCTCCAGATTCCTAAGGCCGCTTCTGGATACACACTACACACTACACACTTCACACTACACACTACACACTACACACTACACACTACACACAGTAGAAGAACATCTATATGGAAAAATGGATCTCTTTACAGAGATAACCTTGGTAAACAGTGTGTTCTATACTCGCCCTATCCATACGGCGTGCATGCGTGTGTGTGTGTGTGCGTGTGTGCATGTGTGCGTGCGTGCGTGCGTTTCTACATTGCAGTATTGATACATTTACTATAAGTAAAACATTGATGCATGCGTATGTCTGCTCGATAACAGGCTTGATTGAAGCTTATTGATGACGGCCGGGTACTCAATAAGGTTATTGATGACGGCTGGGTACTCAATAAGCTTATTGATGACGGCTGGGTACTCAATAAGGTTATTGATGACGGCTGGGTACTGAATAAGGTTATTGATGACGGCTGGGTACTCAATAAGGTTATTGATGACGGGGCTGGGTACTCAATAAGGTTATTGATGACGGCTGGGTACTCAATAAGGTTATTGATGACGGCTGGGTACTCAATAAGGTTATTGATGATGGCTGGGTACTCAATAAGGTTATTGATGACGGGGCTGGGTACTCAATAAGGTTATTGATGACGGCTGGGTACTCAATAAGGTTATTGATGACGGCTGGGTACTCAATAAGGTTATTGATGACGGCTGGGTACTCAATAAGGTTATTGATGACGGCTGGGTACTCAATAAGGTTATTGATGACGGCTGTGTACTCAATAAGGTTATTGATGACGGCTGGGTACTCCATAAGGATATTGATGACGGCTGGGTACTCCATAAGGATATTGATGACGGCTGGGTACTCAATAAGGTTATTGATGACGGCTGGGTACTCAATAAGGTTATTGATGACGGCTGGGTACTCAATAAGGTTATTGATGACGGCAGGGTACTCAATAAGGTTATTGATGACGGCAGGGTACTCAATAAGGTTATTGATGACGGCAGGGTACTCAATAAGCTTATTGATGACGGCTGGGTACTCAATAAGCTTATTGTTATCGGGTTCTTTCGGGGTATGGGGTATTAAGCTCCATTCCCATGGCCCGGCACAATGATGTAAGAAGAAGAAAGACAGACAGAAAGGGTTCTGATCTTTGACTTGCAAACGAGGCGTGGAGGAGAGGAGAGTACAACCGCACACACACACACACACACACACACTGTGTGTGTGTGTGTGTGTGTGTGTGCGTGTGCGTGTGCGTGTGTGCACGTGGCCGTGCTCGTCTACAGCAGATTGTTAAGGTGCCTCTCCAGCAGAGCGTGTGTATGTACAGTATTTGCATATGCAAATATGCATATTATTGTCGCCGCCAGGCAGACAACTAATATCTTCATATTTCAACTTTTAATGCCCCCCCCCCCCCCCCCCCCCGACCGCTCACAAATACTGCTCTATCTCATTCAGTACGGGAACCCCCTTTTGTGTTTTAACCCATTCTGACCTGAGATCAGATTCATACGAGGTTTCCACTGGACACACACTGGTCTGATTAACCCATTCTGACCTGAGATCAGATTCTAAAAATGTCAGTCGTTCTTCGATTTTTCAAAAATAGCAGACCTACAAGCTCGTAGCGCGCCACTCGGTGAAAAAAATCGTGAAAATGTGGCGCAAATCTTTGAATATATATTCTTTCAGAGCGAACGTTTTTTTAACTCAAATCTTTGCTTCTGGGGGAGGGGGGGGTCCTGGAACAACATATTTCCAGATGGGGGTCGGCGGCCAATTACATATACTTTTGGGGGTCCAAAATGTTTGACAACGACTGCCATAGAAACATGGGTTTTTTCTGAAAACTGTCAGTATTTAGAAGGCATTTGTAGAATCTTGTGTCAGGTCTAAATGGGCTAGTCTATACTTCATCATAAGTGGTGATAGTTTAGTGGCACTAGATCTACAAGCTCTCGCGTCGCATGGAATCATTTTGGAGTCACGACGGCTTCCACACAACACTCTGACTCACACACGACACTCTGACTCACACATGACTCACACACGACACTGACTCACACATGACTCACACACGACACTCTGACTCACACACGACACTCTGACTCACACATGACTCACACACGACACTGACTCACACATGACTTACACACGACACTCTGACTCACACATGACTCACACACGACACTCTGACTCACACATGACTCACACACGACACTCTGACTCACACATGACTCACACACGACACTCTGACTCACACATGACTCACACACGACACTCTGACTCACACATGACTCACACACGACACTCTGACTCACACACGACACTCTGACTCACACATGACTCACACACGACACCTCTGACTCACACACGACACTCTGACTCACACACGACACTCTGACTCACACACGACACTCTGACTCACACATGACTCACACACGACACTGACTCACACATGACTTACACACGACACTCTGACTCACACATGACTCACACACGACACTCTGACTCACACATGACTCACACACGACACTCTGACTCAGACATGACTCACACACGACACTCTGACTCACACATGACTCACACACGACACTCTGACTCACACACGACACTCTGACTCACACATGGCGACACTCTGACTCACACACGACACTCTGACTCACACATGGCGGCCAAACTTCATGGATATAAAACTTATCTTGTCGGTAATAATGACTTCCGTCCATTTAATAGAGAGAACACAAAACTCCATTACGTCGTTATTATCCTATATAGTTATGAAGATGATAATGGAAGCTACTCAGCATGAATCTGTCTCCTCCACACACACACACACACACACACACACACACACACACACACACACACACACACACACACACACACACACACACACACACACACACACACACACACACACACACACACACACACACACACACACACACACACACACACACACACACAGGACGTGTGAAGTCAACCACTCTAGAAGGTTTCATTCTTTCCCCATTAAGATTTTTATTGTTTGCCGCGCTACGAGCGTGGCGCAAATCTTTGAACATATTTTCAGATGGCCAATTACATGTGATTTTGGGGGTCCATATGGTTACATATGGGTTACATATGGTTTTGGGGTCCATATGGTTACATATGGGTTAAAGATGGTTTTGGGGGTCCATATGGTTACATATGGGTTAAAGATGGTTTTGGGGGTCCATATGGTTACATATGGGTTACATGTGATTTTGGGGGTCCATATGGTTACATATGGGTTAAAGATGGTTTTGGGGGTCCATATGGTTACATATGGGTTACATATGGTTTTGGGGGTCCATATGGTTACATATGGGTTACATATGGTTTTGGGGGTCCATATGGTTACATATGGGTTACATATGGTTTTGGGGGTCCATATGGTTACATATGGGTTACATGTGGTTTTGGGGTTCCATATGGTTACATATGGTTACATATGGTTTTGGGGGTCCATATGGTTACATATGGTTTTTGGGGGTCCATATGGTTACATATGGGTTACATATGGTTTTGGGGTTCCATATGGTTACATATGGGGTTACATATGGTTTTGGGGGTCCATATGGTTACATATGGGTTACATATGGTTTTGGGGGTCCATATGGTTACATATGGGTTACATATGGTTTTGGGGGTCCATATGGTTACATATGGGTTACATATGATTTTGGGGGTCCATATGGTTACATATGGTTTTGGGGGTCCATATGGTTACATATGGGTTACATATGGTTTTTAGGGGTCCATATGGTTACATATGGGTTACATATGGTTTTGGGGGTCCATATGGTTACATATGGGTTACAGATGGTTTTGGGGGGTCCATATGGTTACATATGGGTTAAAGATGGTTTTGGGGGTCCATATGGTTACATATGGGTTAAAGATGGTTTTGGGGGTCCATATGGTTACATATGGGTTAAAGATGGTTTTGGGGGTCCTTGACATGAAAATGTTTGAGAACGACAGGTTCTCAAACATATAGGTCACGATTTAGAATCATCCTCAGGTCAAAATGGGTTGAGATTTGTATTGTTTTTTTTCCCCCTCTGGCAGATATAGGGCTGTGTCACATTACAAACTTATAAATAACACTTATTTTTGCACAAAAGGTCCCCACACGTCTTTATAATTACACCTGTATAGAAGGCCCAAGACGATCTGACAGATACAGCTGAGGGATGATCCTGGATGCATGATCAAACCCCATGTATTTCTGACAGACATAGCTGAGGGATGATGCTGGATGCATGAGGCTGAGGGCTGAAAACAACCCGCGTGCCGCCACACACCACGCCCACATGTAGCACCTGTGCTAGGAAGTAGTGTTTAGTTGATCCCATTCTGTACGGGAACCCCTTTTGGTGTTTTAATATCAGGGCGGTGCTGCTTCCACCCCACCTGTATAGAGTACTGCGATAGCAGAGGAAACACGACTCCGGGGTGTGTGTGTGTTCTCTGGGTTGCTATGGATACCTAGATATAACCCTTTCTGAACGGGAACCCATTTTGGTGTTAGCATCATGTTATGCTTTAGCTATTGAAAAATAGCAGATCTACAAGCTCATAGTGCGCCACCGACTGGCGCGCTACGAGCTTGTAGGTCTGCTATTTTTGAA
>NC_139702.1:17455411-17466026 GCF_964188405.1 Protomyctophum parallelum | reverse complement strand
TGAATGGGAACCCATTTTGGTGTTAGCATCATGTTATGCTTTAGCTATTGAACAATAGCAGATCTACAAGCTCATAGCGCGCCACCGAGTGGCGCGCTATGAGCTTGTAGGTCTGCTATTTTTGAAAAATCGAAGAACGACTGACATTTTTAGAATCTGATCTCAGGTCAGAATGGGTTAATCAGACCAGTGTGTGTCCAATGGAAACCTCGTATGAATCTGATCTCAGGTCAGAATGGGCCACAACAAACAGCACCGAAATGTAAGTATACACACAATTACACACGTGTTCCATATTCCATAACGCCTCAGGCTCTCCTGGACATTCCCTGCATAGTTTTTTTTTTCCTGGAAATACTTGTTTCTCCCCCAAGGTTGTTTTCTCCACCGTTTAGCCTTGGCTGATTCTTCTATCTCTCTTTTGTTGTTATACAGAAAACAAGTGTCCCTTTTCTACGAGGCTTCTTTTCATTGAAAATAACCTGAATAGACACCTTTGCAAAATGCCCTCGTTTCTCACCAGACTGTTCTGACAACCAGTGTTGATTTCAAAGACGAAAAATGTTTCGTCGACTACCTTTTTTTCCACTGACGAAAACTACATGGAAACGGAATGAAAACTATGATATGATGACTTAAAACTATAAGACTAAAATATACTGACAATTTCGTCAACCAATAAAAACTAGACCAAAATGTTAGGAAGGGACTAGTGGACAAGAGATCCAGTATAAGTAATTTTACAATTGGTTGCATGCTGAAAATAGCCGAATCTACAAGCTTGTAGATCAGCTATTTTCAGCAAGTGTAAGTTGACGCCGTCATTACGACGGCATCAAGGCCCGCCAAAATAAATTTTAGCCGACTAAGGCCTCTTTTAGACGGCGACCATCTCCATATAACACGTCAAAGTCCCGTTGCGTTCTCATTTTTTCTTACCCTTTACACGAGAACGCACACGTTATGATATGATGTGCTATTATGCTATACTGTCGCTAGGTGGCGATAACGGGCTGCCAAATAGACAGGTCACCCACGTACAAGAAGAAGACGCAAGCGGCTCAACACTGGGCGCGCCACGGGATGATATATATTTATTAAATAAACGCTGCTGCCGCGGCTGCCGTCTATCACAAGGCTTTTTATTTACATCATGGTTTTACATTCAACATCGCTGATGAGCATCACTTTGTAGGCGAGGAGGGAGGCTTGTTCAGGAACTCCATTATATCATAATGATATTGCTCTGCATCAATGTAATAAACATATGCGCTGTGAGCCAACGTGAGCCATGATGTCATAAGTTTTGCGGATTCACCGTTTTGCCTGTTTATATGGAGACCAGAGGGAACGGCGTTCTGAAAGATTTCCACTCTGGGAGGTGGTTTCACTTCGTTGCGTTTTCACCTCCTGAGAACACGGTTCTCGTCTAAATGATAGCAGCAAACGATACTTTATTTTGACGTTTTATATGAACACCATCCTCGTGTAAATAGCACCTCAATCAACTGTAGATTTCAGTCGACTAAAATGTTATGATATTTAGTCGACTAAAACTAGACTAACACTAAAACATTCCAGGTGACTAAAATGTGACTGAGACTAAATGTAAACTATTCAAGAGACTTGTATGACTAAAACTAGCTGTCTCGCCGATACGTGTGAAGTTCGCAAATGGCACATTTTGTACCGTGACGTTCCAGGATCCTTTTATATCGTTATGGCATTAAACCATTTAGGCCTGACGTCAAAATTAAAAGAAAATGTCTTTACTTCGAAATCATGACAATTTTCCCCAACAAAAATATATGTATTTGGCCGCCGACCCCCATCGGAAAATATGTTGTTCCAGGGACACGCACCCCCCCCCCCCCCCCCCCCTCAAGCAAATATTTGAGTTAAAAAAGTTGGCTTTGCACTTTTTCACGATTTTTCAAAAAATAGCAGACCTACAAGCTCGTAGCGCGCCACTCGGTGGCACGCTATGAGCTTGAAGATCTGCTATTTTTCAATAGCTAAATTATAACATAATGTTTAAAACACCAAAAGGGGTTCCCGCCGAGAATGGGTTAAATAGCCTATAAGTAGGGAGGCTATACATTGAGTATATTTCAACAGGGCATGTGGTGTGCATTAAAAAAACTTACAGTTTCCCTTTTGGTGGATTTGAAGAAAAGACACTCATGCCATGTTTACAGATTACACGTCAACTTCAAAGCATTATTGAGTTTTCAGTCGACCGCTTTCAAGTCTGCTCTGCAGACCTACTCACGTCTATCAGAGCACGCATGTTCTAACATGCCTCTAACATGCCTCTACTAAGAGGCATGTTCTATTCCTGCCTCTATGATGTTATAAATGTTGAGTAGGGGTCCCCAGCATGTGGAAAATGCCAGATGCTAACTTGCATTATGTTATACTTCAGCTATTGCAAAATAGCTCGTAGCGCGGCACTTGGTGCCGCTCTATATGAGCTATAGATAGAGCTTGTAGATCTGCTATTGTTGAAAAATCGTGAAAATGTGGCGCAACGTTTTTAACTCAAACCTTTGCTTCTGCATGAGGGGGGGGGGGGGTTCCTGGAACAACATATTTTCAGATGGGGGTCCGTGGCCAAATACGGATAAATCTGGAGGTCCTTGACATGAAAAAGGTTGAGCACCACTGACATAGAAACATGGGTTGCATAGCTATAGAAACATACGTATAGCTATATCGTCTATGGAAACATAGGTTGCATAGCTATAGAAACATATAGCTTATATATTGTCTATAGAAACATAGATTTTTCAGAAAACGGTTAGGATTTAGAAGCCTTTTTTTTGTAATCGACCTCCTTTAGGGCAGACTGATGGATAATGTATGATGTCATAATATCTCACTTTTCCATCAGACAGACTAAAGACTTTTTTAGTGATGTAATGGTTTGGGAAATATGGAATTTTAAATCATACTGTCCGCTGTTCCCCTGTAATTATCTATGTTCAAAGATACTGTATGCCCCAAACCATGAGAGAACACACACACACACACACACACACACACACACACACACACACACACACACACACACACACACACACACACACACACACACACACACACACACACACACACACACACACACACTCACACACACACACACACACACACACACAGAGACCATTTTCTGTCTGCAGTCTGCACGTGCCAGTTCCAGATGCCAACAGCTAAAATGTGGTCAAATTGGGTTCTTTTTTGCAGCGATGCAAAAACTATCGCTGGCATTGCGACGGGCAGACGGGCAGACGGACGGACGGGCAGACGGGCAGACGGACGGACGGACGGACGGACGGACGGACGGACGGACGGACGGACGGAGTGGCACAAACTGGCACACTGAGCCTGTCAAAACCACCCTGACGGAGATACTGTCAGTGGTGGAACGTAACTTATCATAAATACCATCTCTGACTGTATACTTCTGTGAAAATCACTGGCTACTGTATACAGTATGGTACAGTATATACAGTGGTGGAAAAATGGTACTTAACCCATTTTGACCTGAGATCAGATTCTATAAATGTCTTCTACATCCCGACAGTTTTCTGAAAAAGCTATGTTTCTATGTCAGGCGTTCTTCGCTAAATCATAACATAATGCTAACACCAAAAGGGGTTCCTGCCCAAGTAAAAGTATCAAATACCGCAGTATAGAAAGTAAAAGTAAAAGTATGGAATTAATACATGTACTTGGAGTAAAAATATAGATCTGCTATAGCCAAGCTATTTTCAAATGGCCCCGATTTGTAAAATAATAATCAAACTCTAGTACAAAGTAACTAACTAAAACTTTCAAATGATTGTACAGTGGAGTAAATGTATACAATATTTGCCTCTGAGATGTAGTGGAGTAGAAGTAAATTGGAAATACTCAATTTAAGTACACATAAATCAAAATGGTACTTACTGTACATGTATGTACATGTATGTACAGTACATAATAGAATGCTTTATGGAAATGATCTGCCTGCACACACACACACACACACACACACACACACACACACACACACACACACACACACACACACACACACACACACACACACACACACACACACACACACACACACACACACACACACACACACACACACACACACAGCTTTCCCTCTGTCTTGTGGTGGAGCATATTATACTGTGATTGTCATGAGCTGAGTACTTGTGGCTGCCTTTGTGCGTGCGCGCGACTGCGCGTGTGTGCAGTGCAGTGCAGTGTGTGTGTGTGTGTGTGACTGTGTGTGTGTGCAGTGCAGTGTGCGTGTGCGTGTGCGTGCGTGTGCGTGTGTGCAGTGCAGTGTGTGTGTGTGTGTGTGTGTGACTGTGTGTGTGTGCAGTGCAGTGTGCGTGTGCGTGCGTGTGCGTGTGTGTGCGTGTGTGTGTGTATCAGAGACAACAGTGGCATGAATCAGAGTGTGGTTGTTGGTTGCTATTGTATGGGTGAGGATGTGAAGGAGTTGTGTGTGTGTGACTGTGTGAGTGCATGTGTGCGTGTGTGAGTGCATGCATGCGTGCATGTGTGCGTGCGTGCGTGCGTGCGTGCGTGCGTGGCTGCAGCAACTATGGATCTCAGCAAAGCTCCCAAATGCAAAGCAGATGCAGGAGCATTATAATATAATATTATATATAATATACATTATAACCCTGGTACACATGACTACAATGTAAAAGAAAAGTATACGCATGCATCCATCATTAGCGCTGGTATACTACAAGACTACAATTTAAAAACCCAGTTAAGAGTCCTGCCCGCTCCGAGGGAATAAATCTGTTCCTCTTAACCACTCGAACCGCAGCATCCCTATTCTGGGAGGAACATCCCCCCCCCCCCAAAAAAACATCAGATCTACAAGCTCACAGCACAGAGATTTGGTGTATAGATGGTCAGTTACTTGCAACTCAGGTCTGTTACACTGAGACTATAGAAATCGGCCTGCAAACCGAACACTTATATATTATACAAGGCAAAGAATGCTTATACAAGAAAACTGTCTGTTTGAAACTCTTCATGCAAAACGGCACATTCTCATTTTATGTTCTTTGAGACGCACATATTTCGGGGCTTGTCCGAATCCGCCGTTGCTTCGTAGGGTGAAAACTAGGGATGTCCCGTTCCGATCCCGATTTACCCATACCCAATACCGATAACAGTGTTGTGATCTCATGTTGTGTGTATAGTAGGGCCGGGACTAATTGCGATTAATTACGATTAATTAACTACAGAAAAATTTATGCATTAAAAAAATTAACGCATTTTAATCACACTATTTTTTTCACCGCCGGAACATTGTCACTGGAAAGTTTTCAGACGGACCTGCGGACCAAGTGTCCGTGTCCTCTTCAGACAATAACACCACCAGACACCGCAGACAGTTCACCAGACTGGGGGAAGCCGCTGAGATCACTTTGCTTGTCCCCGTGGATTGGAAATAGGATTTAAAAGGCTAACCGATGGTAGCGTGGATTACAGCACAGTTGTGTGCAATTATTCAATAAATAATTATTACCCCTATTACTACAAAAACAATGTTTTATTGCTTAAACTTATGTATTCACTATTCATTGATTCACTAGTATACCTAAATCCATTTGAAAAAATTGCTTTCTCACTGTTCTCAGGTCAAATAATGATATGCGATTAAAATGCGATTAATCTAGATTAATTAATCGCAAAGCCTCTGATTAATTAGATTTTTTTTTTTTTATCGAGTCCCAGCTCTAGTTTATATAGCTATCTAGCTATATATCTGGTGTTCTGTTCATATATATATATATATATATCTGGTGTTGTGTTTATAGCAGACTCCTCACTCAAATGTGCACTTGCAGTTTGGGCAACTAGAAAGCAAATGTTTAATGTCCCAACATTAAAAAGGTAAATATTTTTCTTATTTACCTGCCATAGTGTCAACCCCCTTACCCCTGTGTGGGATCACTGGTTAGACTGGCATAGTGTCGACCCCTTACCCCTGTGTGGGATCACTGGTTAGACTGGCATAGTGTCGACCCCTTACCCCTGTGTGGGATCATTGGTTAGACTGGCATAGTGTCGACCCCTTACCCCTGTGTGGGATCACTGGTTAGACTGGCATAGTGTCGACCCCTTACCCCTGTGTGGGATCATTGGTTAGACTGGCATAGTGTCGACCCCTTACCCCTGTGTGGGATCACTGGTTAGACTGGCATAGTGTCGACCCCTTACCCCTGTGTGGGATCACTGGTTAGACTGGCATAGTGTCGACCCCTTACCCCTGTGTGGGATCACTGGTTAGACTGGCATAGTGTCGACCCCTTACCCCTGTGTGGGATCGCTGGTTAGACTGGCATAGTGTCGACCCCTTACCCCTGTGTGGGATCACTGGTTAGACTGGCATAGTGTCAACCCCTTACCCCTGTGTGGGATCGGTGGTTAGACTGGCATAGTGTCGACCCCTTACCCCTGTGTGGGATCACTGGTTAGACTGGCATAGTGTCGACCCCTTACCCCTGTGTCGGATCGGTGGTTAGACTGGCATAGTGTCGACCCCTTACCCCTGTGTGGGATCACTGGTTAGACTGGCATAGTGTCAACCCCTTACCCCTGTGTGGGATCGGTGGTTAGACTGGCATAGTGTCGACCCCTTACCCCTGTGTGGGAACACTGGTTAGACTGGTATAGTGTCAACCCCTTACCCCTGTGTGGGATCGGTGGTTAGACTGGCATATTCGCCGATGCCGATATGACCCGGTATGACCAAATAAGGGCCTATCCGATTTTTCCCCGATACCGATTCAGTATCGGGACATCTCTTAGTGAAAACAACACAGCTTTACCATTGGAATCGCATTAGGGAACCTATAAACATGATTACATTTTATGGTTCAGTCATAGTGCATCAGGGCTGTTTGGTTTGTTGAATTCAACAATGAATTCAATTGCATTGCATTGTTGAATTCAATTCAACAATGTTTTCATTCAATGTTTCAACAACATTACGTCAGTAATTGTAGTGCAGGTGACTGCAACAACCACAGATGCTGTGAAAAAAACTAAAATGGGGTCGCCAAATATTAAAATATTTCCTCGATTATGCCAATAATAATCATATTAGTGGCCTAATCTCCACTGTTGCTTCCACTGTAACCTGCAGTCCATAGCAGGCCTATAATTCAGAAGTCTATAGTTTTGAGTAAATAACAATGTTTTGTCCAATAAATACTGTGATATCACCTTTTATAAGTCATATTTATATCCGCCAGCACTGAGCTATATACAGTAGTATATACACTGAGCTATATACAGTACTGCTGATGTTCAGAGAGAATGTTGACGTCGAAGAAGTATGGAGAGGAGAGACGCGGACGGACGCGGAGATAGAATTATTCGTGTCAAGCATTAACCATAATTATTCCATATCTGTCTGCCAAACACACACACACACACACACACACACACACACACACACACACACACACACACACACACACACACACACACACACACACACACACACACACACACACACACACACACACACAGTATGAATTCCACACTGTCAATTTAAACTCTCGAGTTAAAATGGATGCATGAACGCAGAGGATTTAGGGAGCATAATTAATGAGCAATTTATTGTGTAATGTATATTATTTCTCCAGTTAACACAACATTATTGTCAGCAATAAATCAGAAAAATGACAGACTAATTAACATAGAACATAAATATTGTTTGTTAACAGCGATGGACTAATTAAAGTGACACAGATATTCACTCATGCTGTAGAAAGCTATAAGATGAAATGTAATGGGAAGGAAAAAAATAGTAAACACCAATAAAGAAAAATGATTTGATTAAACGCCCACTTTTTAACCCATTTTGGGCAGAAACCCCTTTTGGTGTTTTAAAGCATTATGTTATACTTTAGCTATTGAAAAATAGCAGATCTACAAGCTCATAGTGCGGCACCGAGTGCCGCGCTATGAGTTGTAGGTCTTCTATTTTTGAAAAATCGTGAAAATGTGGTGCAAAACTTTGATCATATGTTCTTTCAGAGCGTTTTTAACTCAAATCTTTGCTCCTGAGGGGTTCCTGGAACAACATATTTTCAGCGGTCAATTACATATATTATATATTTGGGGGTCCTTGGCATGAAACAGTTTGAGAACCACTGACATAGAAACATAGCTTTTTCAGAAAACTGTCAAAACGTGTTAAACGCCCACTTTTTAAATGACGCTTTGAGAAGTCAACACCAAAGCCAGTCCAGCCCCGTTCATCCTTCAGAATCATTCCTTTTCCCCTCATCCAGACAATGCCTCCCAGGCCCTAATAGCTGCTTTGATGATAAAACCACGGTCATGCCTAACATAGTTCAATCTAATAGAACTTCTCTGATGTCGCCTCACTCACTGCTCCAGACGGAGTGAGTGAGTCACGCTGAAATCACCCCGTAGGAGACACATGGTGATGTGCAGCTCATCCTGGATGCAGTCTCCCAGAGTCAGAGTCAGAGACAGAGTCAGAGTCTCCCAGAGTCAGAGACAGAGTCAGAGTCTCCCAGAGTCAGAGTCTCCCAGAGTCAGAGTCAGAGACAGAGTCTCCCAGAGTCAGAGACAGAGTCAGTCTCCCAGAGTCAGAGACAGAGTCAGAGTCTCCCAGAGTCAGAGACAGAGTCTCCCAGAGTCAGAGTCAGAGTCAGAGACAGAGTCAGAGTCTCCCAGAGTCAGAGTCAGAGTCAGAGACAGAGTCAGAGTCAGAGTCTCCCAGAGTCAGAGTCAGAGTCAGAGTCTCCCAGAGTCAGAGTCAGAGTCAGAGACAGAGTCAGAGTCTCCCAGAGTCAGAGTCAGAGTCAGAGACAGAGTCAGAGACAGAGTCTCCCAGAGTCAGAGTCAGAGTCAGAGACAGAGTCAGAGACAGAGTCTCCCAGAGTCAGAGTCTCCCAGAGTCAGAGTCAGAGTCAGAGTCAGAGTCAGAGTCAGAGACAGAGACAGAGTCAGAGTCAGGGTCAGAGTCAGAGACAGAGTCAGAGTCTCCCAGAGTCAGAGACAGAGTCAGAGACAGAGTCAGAGACAGAGTCAGAGTCTCCCAGAGTCAGAGTCAGAGTCTCCCAGAGTCAGAGTCTCCCAGAGTCAGAGTCTCCCAGAGTCAGAGTCAGAGTCAGAGACAGAGTCAGAGTCAGAGTCTCCCAGAGTCAGAGACAGAGTCAGAGTCTGAGTCTCCCAGAGTCAGAGTCAGAGTCAGAGTCTGAGTCTCCCAGAGTCAGAGACAGAGTCAGTGTCAGAGTCAGAGTCTCCCAGAGTCAGAGTCTCCCAGAGTCAGAGTCAGAGTCTGAGTCAGAGACAGAGTCAGAGACAGAGTCAGAGACAGAGTCAGAGTCTGAGTCTCCCAGAGTCAGAGTCAGAGACAGAGTCTCCCAGAGTCAGAGTCTGAGTCAGAGACAGAGTCTCCCAGAGGCAGAGTCAGAGACAGAGACAGAGTCTCCCAGAGTCAGAGTCAGAGACTCCCAGAGTCAGAGTCAGAGTCAGAGTCAGAGTCTCCCAGAGTCAGAGTCAGAGACTCCCAGAGTCAGAGTCAGAGACAGAGTCAGAGTCAGAGTCAGAGACTCCCAGAGTCAGAGTCAGAGACAGAGACAGAGTCAGAGTCAGAGTCTCCCAGAGGCAGAGTCAGAGACAGAGTCTCCCAGAGACAGAGTCAGAGACAGAGTCTCCCAGAGTCAGAGTCAGAGACTCCCAGAGTCAGAGTCAGAGTCAGAGTCAGAGACAGAGTCTCCCAGAGTCAGAGTCAGAGACTCCCAGAGTCAGAGTCAGAGTCAGAGTCAGAGTCAGAGTCTCCCAGAGTCAGAGTCAGAGTCTCTCAGAGTCAGAGTCTCTCAGAGTCTCTCAGAGTCAGAGTCTCTCAGAGTCTCTCAGAGTCAGAGTCTCCCAGAGTCAGAGTCTCTCAGAGTCAGAGACAGAGTCAGAGTCAGAGTCAGAGTCAGAGACAGAGTCAGAGTCTCCCAGAGTCAGAGTCTCCCAGAGTCAGAGTCTCCCAGAGTCAAAGTCTCTAGCCTCCTCCTCCTCATTATAGAGACCAGTTGTGGAAAGACAAACAATGCTAACAGACAGCGTATACTTATAATCACCTCATAATATACGCACAATATGTTACAATATGTTGCATTGATAATATGGACTTGCATGGACTCAATGTTCTCAATCGGTAGGCCTAGTTACACTACAGATGTGTACTGTACTCCCCTGTGCATATCCATGTTAATAAAGTATTCAATCAATCGGTCAATCAATCAATACGATATGCGTAGTAGGCCTATAGCTGTCATAACCGTGAAACAACTTTAACCCATGCTGAACGGGAACCCATTTTGATGTTAGCTATTGAAAAATAGCAGATCTACAAGCGTGTAGGTCTGCTATTTTTGAAAAATCAAAGAACGACTGACATTTTTAGAATCTGATCTCAGGTCAGAATGGGTTAAACCCACATAACGTAATGTTGAATCTGTATAACAGCAGCCAGGCTGTCATTATAGGCCTGGATACGTCAAGTCCAATATCTTCAACTTCAAACTTGAGAGCAAGATTTCCAGCTAAGTGATGT
>NC_139702.1:17415411-17450411 GCF_964188405.1 Protomyctophum parallelum | reverse complement strand
TCCCACCCTCCCATGGGTCACAGGGGAGGCAGAACACAAGGACCAAAATAAATGTAAATACAACACAATAAGGAGAAAACAAATAGTAAAGTAAGCAAGATAAACAAAAAAGAACAACGAATGAACAAAATAGAAAAAAGAAAAAAAAAAGAAAAAAAAAAAAAGGAACGTGACAGACAGAAAATAAGATACAAACATTATAATATAGCCTACTGCATACCTCCTTGGGACGTTGAAATTGATGCTGGGCAGTTAGATAAAATTACAACTGATCGCTCGGGAGTGTTTCCAAGCCGTTGAAGTATGTTATGAAGGGCCGCCATCTAGCATGGAATTTCCCGATTGAGCCTCTAGTTTTGAATTTGAATTTTTCAAGCTTTATGGAAAAACATCACGTCTACCAGCCAGGTGGATATAGGTGGGGAAGAAGGGGATTTCCACATGAGCAGAATCCTCCTTCGTGCCAAAAGGGAGGTGAATGCGATTACATCTGCATGGGTGGATTGAAGGATTAGTGTGTCACTGGGGACCCCAAAGATGGCTATGCGAGGGCATGGTTGGATGTCCAGTGCCAGGACATCTGATAGGATTTTAAAGAAAGAGACCCAAAATATATATAGTTTAGGGCAAAAAAAGAACATATGACTAAGATCAGCAGGGGCGTGGTTACATCGGTCACATCTGTTGTTCACATTAGGATATATCTCTGCTAGTCGGGCTTTGGAGTAATGGATCCTGTGGAGGACTTTAAACTGTATTAGACTCAATCGTGCACACGAAGTGGAAGAATTAACCCTTTCAATTGCCTTACCCCACCAATTGTCCGAGAAGGTTGTGTTAATTTCATTCTCCCAGGCGGCTCTGTTCTTAATTGTATTTGTATTACTGTTGAGGGATGTAATGCTAGTGTAAATATTAGAGATGAGTGAGTTCTGATTGGGGTTAAGTTTTAGTATTTTTTCCCATGGTTGAAAAGTTGGTATATGATGGGAAAGAGGGAAATTGTGTGGATATATAGTGTCGCACCTGAAAGTAGCGAAACAGGTGTGTACTTGGAAGGTTGTATTTATTTGATAAAAGTGCGAAGCTAGAAAATATATTGTCATGATAAAGATCTTGGAAACTAGTGATTCCTTTTAGTTTCCACAGTAAAAATGAAGCGTCTAAAACAGAGGGGGGGAATCTGTGATTATTAGTAATAGGACCTAGAAATGGAAGCAGAACTGAATTTGAAATGCCGCCGAAACTGGAACCAAATCTTTAATGAGGTTAGGACAACCTGTTTTTTTGTAAACTGAGATAGAGATATTGGGTCGGGTGAACACAGTAAGGCCGGGAGGGATGTAGAGATACAGGAGTTGGCTTCAATCGGGTGCCAGGAAGTATTGATATCATGTAACCAGTAGAGTGTTTTTTGGATATTTGCATGTGCATATTTGCAACGTGTTTTTATGTATTTACCTCTGACGTGGATAACCAACGTGTTTTTATCCCATTCTGACCTGAGATCAGATTCATACGAGGTTTCCACTGGACACACACTGGTCTGATTAACCCATTCTGACCTGAGATCAGATTCTAAAAAATGTCAGTCGTTCTTCGATTTTTTTTAAATAGCAGACCTACAAGCTTGTAGCGCGCTACTCGGTGGCGCGCTATATGAGCTTGTAGATCTGCTATAGCATAACATGATGCTAACACCAAAATGGGTTCCCGTTCAGAATGGGTTAAATATGTGAGATACAATCAACAATAATTAAAGACAGGTGTCACCTGTTGTCATCTGACACAGTATCAAAGACTAATTATGGTACCAAGACAGGATAAACAATCATATGAGTCTAAGTAGATATAGTAAATATAGTAAAACATAAATACATCACAATGAGCTATCATATACTAAATATGGGGCCGGCCTCTCTAACGTGTCTGGGAAGTGAATAAACAAAAACACACAATGCTAAACTCACACCTTGAGTCTATGCTTTTAAAAAACTCAGTAGAAATATATAAAGACAATACATATAGAAAACATTAAATATAAAGAAGAGACACCATTGGAATCCAGACCACTCATATTATGTGAAGTTGTGAACTCATTGTAGAACTTCTAAACCATGGAATTTGGAATACCCAATTCTGACCGAGGCTAAACTCTAAGCAGCCCAATAAAAGCTTTGGGCGGGAACCCATTTTGGTGTTAGCATCATGTCGTGCTTTAGCTATTGAAAAATAGCAGATCTACAAGCTTGTAGGTCTGCTATTTTTGAAAAATCGAAGACACTTTTAGAATCTGATCTCAGGTCAGAATGGGTTCATAATCAAACTGTCAGGATGTAATAGACATTTTTAGAATCTGATCTCAGGTCAGAATGGGTTAAGACCTTTAGGATGCTCTGTCTGGAGTGTGTGAATCCAATAGGCCTCCCTTTGCAGTAACGCTCTGTCCCCATCACCCCCTCTTTTTAGGGGTTCCCCTGGAACCTCAAAGTGCGGACTGCATGACCCACAGCATTAAAATGTCTCGCAACAGAAGACTTCTCATCGTTATTCCGAATGGAACTTTTATGTTGATAGTTTTCCCCACATAACATACAGTAGGCCACAAGGGCATTTCAAAAGGTAAACCACACGTTTTGTTTTGCATGAAATCCTGCCTTTAACTGCATATTCTTTCCCCCGAATGTGGGTGTAAAAATGACTCACTCTTAATCATTGCATTACAGTGTATCCAATTGTGACAAGGGGAATTACCAGAGGGAAGTGTTGACAAGAAATGTTTCGGTGGGCTATAAAGGTCTGCTCTAACTAGTGTGTCCCTCAACGTTTCCTCCAACTGTGCCTTGGTCTGCCCCCCCGGGGTCTCCTCCCAGTGGGACGTGGTCCTTGGTCTGCCACCCGGGGTCTCCTCCCAGTGGGACGTGGTCCTTGGTCTGCCCCCCCGGGGTCTCCTCCCAGTGGGACGTGATCCTTGGTCTGCCCCCCCGGGGTCTCCTCCCAGTGGGACGTGGTCCTTGGTCTGCCCCCCCGGGGTCTCCTCCCAGTGGGACGTGGTCCTTGGTCTGCCCCCCCAGGGTCTCCTCCCAGTGGGACGTGATCCTTGGTCTGCCACCCAGGGGTCTCCTCCCAGTGGGACGTGGTCCTTGGTCTGCCCCCCCGGGGTCTCCTCCCAGTGGGACGTGATCCTTGGTCTGCCCCCCCGGGGTCTCCTCCCAGTGGGACGTGATCCTTGGTCTGCCCCCCGGGGTCTCCTCCCAGTGGGACGTGGTCCTTGGTCTGCCCCGGGGTCTCCTCCCAGTGGGACGTGGTCCTTGGTCTGCCCCGGGGTCTCCTCCCAGTGGGACGTGGTCCTTGGTCTGCCCCGGGGTCTCCTCCCAGTGGGACGTGGTCCTTGGTCTGCCCCGGGGTCTCCTCCCAGTGGGACGTGGTCCTTGGTCTGCCCCGGGGGTCTCCTCCCAGTGGGACGTGATCCTTGGTCTGCCCCGGGGTCTCCTCCCAGTGGGACGTGGTCCTTGGTCTGCCCCGGGGGTCTCCTGCCAGTGGGACGTGATCCTTGTTCTGCCCCCCGGGGTCTCCTCCCAGTGGGACGTGGTCCTTGGTCTGCCCCCCGGGGTCTCCTCCCAGTGGGACGTGGTCCTTGGTCTGCCCCGGGGTCTCCTCCCAGTGGGACATGATCCTTGGTCTGCCCCGGGGGCTCCTCCCAGTGGGACGTGGTCCTTGGTCTGCCCCGGGGTCTCCTCCCAGTGGGACGTGGTCCTTGGTCTGCCCCGGGGTCTCCTCCCAGTGGGACGTGGTCCTTGGTCTGCCCCGGGGTCTCCTCCCAGTGGGACGTGATCCTTGGTCTGCCACCCGGGGTCTCCTCCCAGTGGGACGTGGTCCTTGGTCTGCCCCGGGGTCTCCTCCCAGTGGGACGTGGTCCTTGGTCTGCCCCGGGGTCTCCTCCCAGTGGGACGTGATCCTTGGTCTGCCCCGGGGTCTCCTCCCAGTGGGACGTGATCCTTGGTCTGCCCCGGGGTCTCCTCCCAGTGGGACGTGGTCCTTGGTCTGCCCCGGCTGACTGACTGGCTGGCTGGCTGGCTGGCTGGCTGGCTGACTGACTGACTGACTGACTGACTGACTGACTGACTGACTGACTGACTGACTGACTGACTGACTGACTGACAAACTGGCTGACTGACTGACTGACTGACTGACTGACTGACTGACTGACAAACTGGCTGACTGACTGACTGACTGACTGACTGACTGGCTGACTGACTGACTGACTGACTGACTGACTGGCTGGCTCGCTGGCTGACTGACTGACGACTGTAGCAAATGTTTGGTCGTTTTTTTGGGCCACCACGATGCTTTTCCAATGGGAGTCACATGGTTTGACCAAACATTTTTGTTTGATAAGAGGGAGGGGGGGGGGGGGGGGGGCAGAACACCACCAGCAATCAGCAATCAAACACAAAATGTTTGATCAAACCATGTGACTCCCATTGGAAAAGCATTGTGGTGGACCAAACATTTTCTTGATTGGTGTTTGGTACGTGTGAATGAGGCCTATGTCAGGGTGCTGGGTCCCTGATAATAATAATAATAATAATAATAATAATAATAATAATGTAATAATAATAATAATGTAATAGACAGCCCCTTTCATGACTTCCCAATGCATTTTTCCTCGTAGACATTTCAAAAAGTAATTATTTAAAGACATTTTAAGCGTCGTATGAAGACAACTCGAGTCGTGACAAATCACGACAACGAACACAATATTTTGGACCAAAACAAATAATTACAAAGAAGAAAAACTATTATTTGTTCGGCCCAAAACATTGTGTTTATTGTCATGATTTGTCACGACAAGCGTTGGCTTTGTCCGCGGCGTAACCGTCTTTAAATAAATACTGTGTCCGCGGCGTAACCGTCTTTAAATAAATACTGTGTCCGCGGCGTAACCGTCTTTAAATAAATACTTTGTCCGCGGCGTAACCGTCTTTAAATAAATACTTTGTCCGCGGCGTAACCGTCTTTAAATAAATACTTTGTCCGCGGCGTAACCGTCTTTAAATAAATACTTTGTCCGCGGCGTAACCGTCTTTCTGATGAAAATGAACGGGGCCTTCTTTTCCGGGGAAGGGGGGGGGGGGGGGGGTGGCTGCGATGCTCTATAGAGGGTATGGGATGCCCACTGAATGGTAAAAAACTACTTTCTGGCCTTGACAGCCCATACATCAAAACAGAAAAGTCCAATATGATTGCATTAAACAACGTTAAACAATGTTAAACTCACTTTGCATGTTGCTTTGCCACTCGACTTGCCACTCGATGTGTCATTCACTTTAAGCATGTGCATACCCTCTATCAAAAGGCCGAAGGCATGGGGAGAGAGTATGTTTTATAAATAGTTTTAGAAATATTGCACGAATCAGAGCCTATTTGTCCTTGGACGATGCAAAAACGCTAATCCACGCCTTTGTTTTTTCTCGGCTTGACTACTGCAATGCACTTTTTTCAGGACTGCCTAAGAAAACAACTGACAGATTACAGAACTAAGATGAGAGAACATATTACTCCAGTTTTGGCATCACTGCACTGGCTTCCGGTTGTTTTTAGGATTGATTTTAAAATTATTTTACTTGTCTATAAAGCTCTCAATGGTCTCGCACCTTCCAACCTACATGACTGCCTGCCTAAATATGTCCCAAACCGCCCCCTAAGGTCTTCCACTGCTGGCCTGCTCGCTTTGCCTAAAAAAATGGCAACTAAAAAATACGGGGAAGCAGCTTTTTGCTATACGTGCCGTCGGCATGGAACAAGCTCCCACTGTACCTTCGTCAGGAGAGAGTATGTTTTATTGTCTCCACCAGGCCGAAGGCATGGGGAGAGAGTATGTTTTATTGTCTCCACCAGGTCGAAGGCATGGGGAGAGAGTATATGTTTTATTGTCTCCACCAGGCCGAAGGCATGGGGAGAGAGTATGTTTTATTGTCTCCACCAGGCCGAAGGCATGGGGAGAGAGTATGTTTTATTGTCTCCACCAGGCCGAAGGCATGGGGAGAGAGTATGTTTTATTGTCTCCACCAGGCCGAAGGCATGGGGAGAGAGTATGTTTTATTGTCTCCACCAGGCCGAAGGCACGGGGAGAGAGTATGTTTTACTGTCTCCACCAGGCCGAAGGCATGGGGAGAGAGTATGTTTTATTGTCTCCACCAGGCCGAAGGCATGGGGAGAGAGTATGTTTTACTCTCTCCACCAGGCCGAAGGCATGGGGAGAGAGTATGTTTTACTGTCTCCACCAGGCCGAAGGCATGGGGGGAGAGAGTATGTTTTATTGTCTCCACCAGGCCGAAGGCATGGGGGGAGAGAGTATGTTTTATTGTCTCCACCAGGCCGAAGGCATGGGGGGAGAGAGTATGTTTTATTGTCTCCACCAGGCCGAAGGCATGGGGAGAGAGTATGTTTTATTGTCTCCACCAGGCCGAAGGCATGGGGAGAGAGTATGTTTTATTGTCTCCACCAGGCCGAAGGCATGGGGAGAGAGTAATCCCAAACGGGATTGGGGAACAACATATTTTCAGATGGGGGTCGGCGGCCAATTGCATTATTTTTGGGGGTCCTTGACATGAAAATGTTTGAGAACGACTGACATAGAAAACAAAAGAAAGAAAAGAAAATGTTAAGAAAGAAAATGTATCTTACGTAGTTATACTTTCCACCGTTGCATTTTGAGGTGTAGTTAATTATCTGGGACCCTTTGCTGCTGTTTCTGTTTACAACTAAGTTCTTTGCTTGGGCGAGAATTTGACAGTAGGAATTTGAAACCAATTTGGGATAATTCGGTAAACACTGCTCCGGTTGAATTGCATGCATGCATGCTCTCAAATTAAGAATGTGGTTAACCCATTCTGACCTGAGATCAGATTCATACGAGGTTTCCACTGGGACACACACTGGTCTGATTAACCCATTCTGACCTGAGATCAGATTCTAAAAATGTCAGTCGTTCTTCGATTCTTCAAGAAATAGCAGACCTACAAGCTCGTAGCGCGCCACTCGGTGGCGCGCTATGAGCTTGTAGTTCTGCTATTTTTCAATAGCTAAAGCACAACATGATGCTGACACCAAAATGGGTCCCCGTTCAGAATGTGGTTAAAGGGGACTTGGACTTATTATAGTGATTGGAAGCAGGAATAACAGCCATAACGTTCAGGTCAGTATGTGGATGCTGAGTGTTTGGTCTAGGAGGCTATAGCTACTATGTGGCATGATTGGACATGGCCTGCAAGTGTGTGTGTGTGTCAGTGTTGTTTTTGGCAGCAAATTTCTATTTTAGTTTTAGTCATAGTCTCTTGAATAGTTTTCACTTAGTTTTAGTCTTTAGCTCTGCTTTCAACACCATCCTCCCCCACAGACTGGTGGATGTTCTGGGGGAACTGGGTTTTCCACACAACACCTGCATGTGGATTAAAAGCTTCCTGTCTGGTCGCAGTCAGAGGGTGAGAGTGGGACAGCACATGTCTACGTCCCTCAGCCTCAGTACCGGCTCCCCACAGGGCTGTGTGCTGAGTCCGCTGCTCTACACCCTCTACACACACCAATGCACCCCCGCCCACCGCAGCAACACCATGGTGAAGTTCGCGGATGACACCACAGTAGTAGGGCTCATCTCCAAGGGAGATGAGTCAGCCTACAGGGATGAGGTGGTGCAGCTGACGGACTGGTGCAGAGAGAACAACCTGCTCTTGAACACATCCAAGACCCAGGAGCTGGTCATAGACTACAGGAGGAAGAAAACAGTCATTCCACCCCTGTTCATTAATGGGGACTGTGTGGAGAGGGTGTCCTCTTGCCGGTTTCTGGGAGTCCACATGGAGGAGGGCTTGACCTGGAGCACGAACACCTCTGAGCTGCTGAAGAAGGCCCAGCAGAGACTCTACTTCCTGAGGGTGCTCAGGGGGAACAACATCACACAGAGACTGCTGGTGTCCTTCTATCGGTGCTCCATAGAGAGCATACTAACGTACTGCATATGTGTGTGGTACACCAGCTGTACAGTGGCGCAGAGGAAAAAGCTCCAGGGGGTCATAAATACGGCACAGAAGATCGTTGGCTGCCCTCTCCCCACACTGGAAGAACTACACAGAGACCGCTGTCATAAAAAAACTCTGAACATTATAAAAGACACTTCCCACCCCGCTCACTCACTGTTTGAACTGTTGCCATCAGGCAGACGGTACAGAGTGATCAAGTCCAAGACCAACAGATTCAGTAACAGTTTCTATCCCACAGCGGTAGTTGCACTAAATGCTGCTAAAAAATGATCTGTTGCTGCGACACTTTTTAGTTTCTATTATCTATTATCTATTACCTTCTATTACTATTTATTATCTTAAGTACAATAAGGGTTTGTTTGTTGTACAAAGCTACACAGCTGTACACAGCTGAAAATGACATGCTTGTGCATTAGGGCTGCTGGGGTTGTGCAATAACAAGAAGTCATGTGTTTTTGTTTTATCTTGTACAGTATGTTTTGTGATATGATGCACTGATTGGTTTGCACTTTTAATTTCGTTGTACACATTGCAATGACAAATAAAGATCTATCTATCTATCTATCTATCTATCTAGTCACATTTTAGTCACCTGGAATGTTCTAGTGTTTAGTCTAGTTTTAGTCGACTAAATGTCATACGATTTCAGTCGACTAAATCTACAGGTGATTTAGTCGACTAAAATGTGTATTGACAGGCCTTGATGTCGTTGTAATGACATATTTTACACTTTGGTAGCATGCTGAAAAATCGCAGCGCGACGCGTTGTGAGATTGTAGATCCACACTGAGATTGTAGATCCACACTGTATCCACACTGTAGATCCACACTGAATTCAACATGAACAGCAAAAGGTAATCCAAGGTTGAAGCCTTAAGGTCACTGAGAAAACAACTGTCCAAGTGAATATGAGACCATATAGGCATCACCCAGACAGCATACAGTAGATACAGTTTGGCCATTTCTTTGAAACCTGTTCAGTCAAAGACACCCCTGACCCCTGACCCCTGAATGCAAGTACCCAAGACACTCAAGTTCACCCCGTTTGAGAACAATGCACTCTGGGATAGCACCTTTCCCCCACCTGTCAGCAATGTATTAAAATGTCCCTCACAGCCTTTCTAGAACATCAACCGTATAGATATATGTCTCCAAAACTAAGACATTACTCTATAAGACATGTCTGATGTCTCCTAAACTAAGACATTACTCTATAAGACATGTCTCATGTCTCCTAAACTAAGACATTACTCTATAAGCCATGTCTGATGTCTCCTAAACTAAGACATTACTCTATAAGCCATGTCTGATGTCTCCTAAACTAAGACATTACTCTATAAGCCATATCTATAAAACTAAGACATTAATCTGTAAGACATATCTATAAAACTAAGACATTACTCTATAAGCCATGTCTGATGTCTCCAAAACTAAGACATTACTCTATAAGCCATGTCTCCAAAACTAAGACATTAATCTGTAAGACATATCTATAAAACTAAGACATTACTCTATAAGACATGTCTCCAAAACAAAGACATTACTCTATAAGCCATATCTATAAAACTAAGACATTACTCTATAAGCCATATCTATAAAACTAAAACATTAGTCTATAAGCCATCTCTCCAAAACTAAGACATTACTCTATAAGCCATCTCTCCAAAACTGGTGGGTCAAACTGCACAACCAATATGTCAACGTGTAGCTATATGATTCCCTTCTTTCAAATATGATTATGAGAAAAAGAAAGAATTTGGTCACAAATAACTAGCCCATTCTGACCTGAGATCAGATTCACACAAGGTTTCCACTGGACACACACTGGTCTGATTAACCCATTCTGACCTGAGATCAGATTCTAAAAATGTCAGTCGTTCTTCGATTTTTCAAAAAAGTAGCAGACCTACAAGCTCGTATCGCGCCACTCGGTGGCGCGATATGAGCTTGTAGATCTGCTATTTTTCAATAGCTAAAGCATTACATGATGCCAACACCAAATTGGGTGCCCGGTCAGAATGGGCTAGATAACGTAGCAGGCTAGGTTTAGTCTGTCCTCTGAAAGGGGCCAGGGTGGGTTATTATTCTCTGCCCTCCTCTGGGTCTCACGCGGAAAGCCTTGACTGACAGCAAGACAAAGCAAATATTATGCAAAGCTCAAAACAACTGCTTGATTGGAGTCCCAGTCATGATACTCTCAGGCAGCGTTTTGAGCTGCATGTCGACCTTGTGGTTTTGAAGTCCAACGAGGCAATTAGAACATTCCTATAATTCTCGGAATAATATTACATTTTGATGTTTTATGTCTGCTACGGACAAAAGGCACTGTATTCTGTATGTGGGAAAATGCTAAATACGACAGGGAACAATTTATTAATGTCAGCCTGGCGATTCCGCCATCCAACACAAATATGAATATATAAAATATGTATAAATATATATATATATATATATATATAAATATAAAGCTTGCGCTGTAGGCTACCCTTCAAAGGAGAGCAGATATTTGCAAAAGCATCCTATTCGTCCATGTCGATCCCTGGGTCGGCGGTTCGAATCCCGGCTCCTCCTCCTCCTGTCCTACATGTCTAAGTGTCCTTGGGCAAAGACACTGAACCTCACGTCGCCTCCAATGAGTCGGTCGGTGTGAGCTCGCCACCGTCGGTGTGTGAATGTGGGAAGTGAGGACGCTGGCGCTTTGAGCACTTGGAAAAGCGCTATAAAATCGCAAATACCGGAATGGTTTCCTTATTCCATTTTGACCTACAAAATGTCTTCTAAATCCTGACAGTTTTCTAAAAAACGCATACTGGCGTTTCTATCTTAGTGGTTTTCAAGCTATTTCATGTCAAGGACCGAAAAATGATATGTAATTGGCCGCCGACCCCCATCTGAAAATATGTTGTTGTTCCAGGGACCCTCCAAGAGGCAAAGGTTTGAGTTAAAAACGATCACTCTGAAAGAATATCATTTTATATATTCAAAGATTTGCGCCACATTTTCACGATTTTTCAAAAATAGCAGATCTACAAGCTCGTATATGAGCTTGTAGATCTGCTATTTTTCAATAGCTAAAGTTAGAACACAGATTATTAACATGGGGATCTTTCTTCAACCAAACAGAGTTCAGTTGTCTATAGAGCGTCACAGTTCCGCCCCCTACCAGGGCCCAGTTCCCCGTTCATTTTCCTCATAGACTTTTCAAAAAATATAAAGTTTATTTAAAGCGTTGTACAAAGCCAACTAGAGTTGTGACAAATAATGACAACAAACACAATTTTGTGGGCCGGACAAAGAATTAGAAAGAAGCAAAAAACGGCAGGTTACAACACTTTGTTTTGTTGTTTTTCTTCTTTGTAATTATTTGTTTGGTCCAAAATATTGTGTTTGTTGTCATGATTTTGTCACAACTCGAGTTGGCTTCGTACGACGCTTAAAAGGTCTTTAAATAAATACTTTTTGAAATGTCTATGGGGAACAATGCATTGGGAATTATTTCCTGGGCCTGGCGTCGTCATGAAAGGGTGCGGGACTGCAACGCTCTAGGCAGCTGTATTGAGGTAGGTTCCTAGAACACATGGCAGATAAACGTTGCTTCACACTTCACAGACATCACGTAGATATTTTAGCGTCTCATAATCTGGCAATACGTTGAATAAACTTAGAACCAAAAATAGTTTATGAGCCACATAAAGACACTATACATCTCAGACCCAAATATTGTACTTTTACGCCACAACATTTATGTGAAAACTATATTTACTATAGTTTACTTTATAGATTTTGATTACTATTATTAATACAATACATGCATTAAGCACTTTCATTTGAAAAGAGCCGATCAATGTGTTACTGTCAAGGTCCTTACTGTACACATTGATGGTCAGTGGCTCCAGGAAGTATAGACCAGTCCACAAATTCATCATAGGCATTTTATTTACCTGCTACCTTGCCAGTGGAGT
Source organism: Protomyctophum parallelum (assembly GCF_964188405.1). Taxonomy (NCBI): domain Eukaryota; kingdom Metazoa; phylum Chordata; class Actinopteri; order Myctophiformes; family Myctophidae; genus Protomyctophum; species Protomyctophum parallelum. The sequence goes on along the minus strand of NC_139702.1, from coordinate 17,438,407 downwards.
CTGCGGAATCCACCACCCCCGAATGAAGTGTGTGGTGCTGGGAATCTGGTGCAACGCACAGGTCCTGGTGCTGGAATCTGGTGCAACGCACAGGTCCTGGTGCTGGAATGTGGTGCAACGCACAGGTCCTGGTGCTGGAATCTGGTGCAACGCACAGGTCCTGGTGCTGGAATCTGGTGCAACGCACAGGTCCTGGTGCTGGAATCTGGTGCAACGCACAGGTCCTGGTGCTGGAATCTGGTGCAACGCACAGGTCCTGGTGCTGGAATCTGGTGCAACGCACAGGTCCTGGTGCTGGAATCTGGTGCAACGCACAGGTCCTGGTGCTGGAATCTGGTGCAACGCACAGGCCCTGGCCACACCTGGTGAGAGCAGGAGAGGACCTGGTGAGACGTAGGAGGGGCCCGGACAGGAGTCAACCCACAGTGCCTATAGTCCCTCCACGCGCCGGATGGCCCGCCCAGTACCGGCAGAGTAGTTCTGGAGCAGCGGATTGTGTGTCCCTGGTTTTTCCCTAATGGGACTGATCGAGGGTAGCTACGTAAGGGACTTGAACACCCCGGCTGGGTCACTTGAGCGAGGGGTATGATGTTGGAAGACCCGAAACCCTGATGACCTTGGGATACATCACTGAGGATACGTCCCAGCCTGGTGATGACCTCAGGATACATCACTGAGGATACGTCCCAGCTTGGTGATGACCTCAGGATACATCACTGAGGATACGTCCCAGGTGATGACCTTATAGGATACATCACTGAGGATACGTCCCAGGTGATGACCTTATAGGATACATCACTGAGGATACGTCCCAGCCTGGTGATGACCTCAGGATACATCACTGAGGATACGTCCCAGGTGATGACCTTATAGGATACATCACTGAGGATACGTCCCAGGTGATGACCTTATAGGATACATCACTGAGGATACGTCCCAGGTGATGACCTCAGGATACATCACTGAGGATACGTCCCAGGTGATGACCTCAGGATACATCACTGAGGATACGTCCCAGCTGATGACCTCAGGATACATCACTGAGGATACGTCCCAGGTGATGACCTTGGGATACATCACTGAGGATACGTCCCAGGTGATGACCTTAGGATACATCACTGAGGATACGTCCCAGGTGATGACCTCAGGATACATCACTGAGGATACGTCCCAGGTGATGACCTCAGGATACATCACTGAGGATACGTCCCAGCCTGGTGATGACCTCAGGAGTCAGGATACATCACTGAGGATACGTCCCAGGTGATGACCTTATAGGATACATCACTGAGGATACGTCCCAGCCTGGTGATGACCTCAGGAGTCAGGATACATCACAGAGGATACTTCCCAGGTGATGACCTCAGGATACATCACTGAGGATACGTCCCAGGTGATGACCTCAGGATACATCACTGAGGATACGTCCCAGGTGATGACCTTAGGATACATCACTGAGGATACGTCCCAGGTGATGACCTTATAGGATACATCACTGAGGATACGTCCCAGGTGATGACCTTATAGGATACATCACTGAGGATACGTCCCAGCCTGGTGATGACCTCAGGATACATCACTGAGGATACGTCCCAGGTGATGACCTTATAGGATACATCACTGAGGATACGTCCCAGGTGATGACCTTATAGGATACATCACTGAGGATACTTCCCAGGTGATGACCTCAGGATACGTCCCAGGTGATGACCTTATAGGATACATCACTGAGGATACGTCCCAGGTGATGACCTTAGGATACATCACTGAGGATACGTCCCAGGTGATGACCTTAGGATACATCACTGAGGATATGTCCCAGGTGATGACCTCAGGATACATCACTGAGGATACGTCCCAGGTGATGACCTTATAGGATACATCACTGAGGATACGTCCGAGGTGATGACCTCAGGATACATCACTGAGGATACGTCCCAGGTGATGACCTTATAGGATACATCACTGAGGATACGTCCCAGGTGATGACCTTGGGATAGATCACTGACGATACGTCCCAGGTGATGACCTTAGGATACATCACTGAGGATACGTCCCAGGTGATGACCTTGGGATACATCACTGAGGATACGTCCCAGGTGATGACCTTGGGATTCATCACTGAGGATACGTCCCAGGTGATGACCTTATAGGATACATCACTGAGGATATGTCCCAGGTGATGACCTCAGGATACATCACTGAGGATACGTCCCAGGTGATGACCTCATAGGATACATCACTGAGGATACGTCCTAGGTGATGACCTCAGGATACATCACTGAGGATACGTCCCAGGTGATGACCTTATAGGATACATCACTGAGGATACGTCCCAGGTGATGACCTTGGGATACATCACTGAGGATACGTCCTAGGTGATGACCTTATAGGATACATCACTGAGGATACGTCCCAGGTGATGACCTCGGGATACATCACTGAGGATACGTCCTAGGTGATGACCTCAGGATACATCACTGAGGATACGTCCCAGGTGATGACCTCAGGATACATCACTGAGGATACGTCCTAGGTGATGACCTCAGGATACATCACTGAGGATACGTCCCAGGTGATGACCTTATAGGATACATCACTGAGGATACGTCCTAGGTGATGACCTTGGGATACATCACTGAGGATACGTCCCAGGTGATGACCTTATAGGATACATCACTGAGGATACGTCCCAGGTGATGACCTTGGGATACATCACTGAGGATACGTCCTAGGTGATGACCTTATAGGATACATCACTGAGGATACGTCCCAGGTGATGACCTCGGGATACATCACTGAGGATACGTCCTAGGTGATGACCTCAGGATACATCACTGAGGATACGTCCTAGGTGATGACCTCAGGATGCATCACTGAGGATACGTCCCTGGTGATGACCTTATAGGATACATCACTGAGGATACGTCCCAGGTGATGACCTTGGGATACATCACTGAGGATACGTCCTAGGTGATGACCTTATAGGATACATCACTGAGGATACGTCCAAGGTGATGACCTCGGGATACATCACTGAGGATACGTCCTAGGTGATGACCTCAGGATACATCACTGAGGATACGTCCCAGTTGCATGCTAGCAATGCTTTTTAGTTATTGTTATTTACCTTGAAAAATGATTTAATCAATGCAAGCCGGTCTGATTAACCCATTCTGACCTGAGATCAGATTCATACGAGGTTTCCACTGGACACACACTGGTCTGATTAACCCATTCTGACCTGAGATCAGATTCTTACGAGGTTTCCACTGGACACACACTGGTCTGATTAACCACTCCTCCCTCCTCATCAACTCACCTGCCTTTCATTATCACCCGGCCAATCCCTGGTGCAATCACCACAGCATAAATACACCTGCGATCTCTCAACCAAGTTGTTTTTATTCTGCTCCACGACAGACCAAACATGGGTTGTGAGTATTGCACTTGTAGATCGGCTATTTTCACTATTCTTCAAAAATCGGGAGGGGGGGAGGGGGGCAGTGACGGAGCAGAGACGACCAGCCGTTCATTCCGAGTATAGAGCAAAGATGACCGTCAGCTCCAGAGACTATTCGCCCCCACCCTGAGTCTCGCCCTACCTTGGGTTCCTCATTCCACTCCACTCTGCATTCATCTCATTCTGTTTCAATAAACTGTTCATCTTGAGCGAAGGTGTGGTCTCTTACCAAGTGAAACCATGATAATATGTCCGTTTCCCCCCCATGTAGCCTACACTGTAAATCCCTGGAACATGTGACACGTTTAAACCTGAACACCATGTGTGTAATAATGAAATGCCAGATGTTTATTAATGGTCATAAAATACAGTAGAACACGAGTTCACTCAAACACCTCACGAGTGTTCAAATTCTAAACACCTATATGACTGACTTTGATTGTAAAAACTAAACACGTTTATGTGTTTAAAAAGTGTTACGGGTGATTAAACATGTTCTTCTGTTCATAATCTAAACACTGTGACACGTTTAAAAAGTGTCACATATGTGTTTAAAACAGTTTATAACCTAAACGCTTGGGTTTAGTGTGTATAGGCTGTGTCTATTTGATCCAGACCCCCCCCCCCCCCCCATGTAGCCTATAGGCTGTGTCTATTTGATCCAGACCATCTGCTGCTCTTCATTCCTTTTGTCTTCGTACTTAATGTCTTAATGTCTTACTCAATAACTTAAAAACCCCATGTCTGCCACTTAGCTGGGCTGCGTGTCTGTACTGTAAACCCCATGTCTGCCACTTTGCTGGGCTGCGTGTCTGTACTGTAAACCCCATGTCTGCCACTTTGCTGGGCTGTGTGTCTGTACTGTAAACCCCATGTCTGCCACTTTGCTGGGCTGTGTGTCTGTACTGTAAACCCCATGTCTGCCACTTTGCTGGGCTGTGTGTCTGTACTGTAAAACCCCATGTCTGCCACTTTGCTGGGCTGCGTGTCTGTACTGTAAACCCCATGTCTGCCACTTTGCTGGGCTGCGTGTCTGTACTGTAAACCCCATGTCTGCCACTTTGCTGGGCTGTGTGTCTGTACTGTAAAACCCCATGTCTGCCACTTTGCTGGGCTGTGTGTCTGTACTGTAAACCCCATGTCTGCCACTTAGCTGGGCTGCGTGTCTGTACTGTAAACCCCATGTCTGCCACTTAGCTGGGCTGCGTGTCTGTACTGTAAAACCCCATGTCTGCCACTTAGCTGGGCTGTGTGTCTGTACTGTAAACCCCATGTCTGCCACTTAGCTGGGCTGCGTGTCTGTACTGTAAAACCCCATGTCTGCCACTTAGCTGGGCTGCGTGGCTGTACTGTAAAACCCCATGTCTGCCACTCTGCTGGGCTGCGTGGCTGTACTGTAAACCCCATGTCTGCCACTTTGCTGGGCTGCGTGGCTGTACTGTAGCTACCACAGAGAGATGAAAAGACTCCCACTCTGTCCTCGGGGCCATGACTGTCAAGGACAACGCTGCTGTGCTCTGCTGTGTGCTCTTCTAACACATTGAGATCCCAGAACAGATTAAAAAAAAAAAAAAATCTGAAAAAAAAAAACGATCTGAGAGTGTACAAATGGAACTAAGAGGACCCGTTAGGGTCCATTTGGTTCCATTTGTACTAACAGGTCCATTTGGTTCCATTTGTACTAACAGGTCCATTTGGTTCCATTTGTACTAACGGGTCCATTTGGTTCCATTTGTACTAACGGGTCCATTTGGTTCCATTTGTACTAACGGGTCCATTTGGTTCCATTTGTACTAACGGGTCCATTTGGTTCCATTTGTACTAACGGGTCCATTTGGTTCCATTTGTACTAACGGGTCCATTTGGTTCCATTTGTACACTCTCAGAGTGGATTCTCAAACTATTTCATGTCAAGGACCTCAACATTTTCATGTAATTGGCCGCCGACCCCCATCTGAAAATATGTTGTTCCAGGGACCCCCCCCCCCCCAGAAGCAAAGATATGAGTTATAAAAAACGTTTGCTGTGAAAGAATATATATTCAAAGATTTGCGCCACATTTCCCACAATAAAAAAAGGCTAAAGTTTTATAAATAATGGTTAAAAAGTGGTTAAAAGCTTAAAGTGACACAGATGCGTTCCAGGTCCTAGTGGGCTAACGCTCTCCAGCCGGGCAGAGCTGCATGATTACATAAACTTCAGACTGGATGAGAGCGGCCTGCCCGCCCTGCCCTGCCCGGGGGCAGCACGCCCAGGGGGCTCAGGACAGTCACCACGCCCAGGGGGCTCAGGACAGTCACCACGCCCAGGGGGCTCAGGACAGTCACCACGCCCAGGGGGCTCAGGACAGTCACCACGCCCAGGGGGCTCAGGACAGTCACCATTCCCAGGGGGCTCAGGACAGTCACCACGCCCAGGGGGCTCAGGACAGTCACCACGCCCAGGGGGCTCAGGACAGTCATGGGGCCCTGCCCGGGGGCAGCACGCCCAGGGGGCTCGGGACAGTCATGAAATGCTCCGTGGCCATTTAAGTGAAGAAATTATGTGAAGAACTGCGAGTATGCAAAATCTATCACATATCTGCATACCAGAAATATTATCATGTACAGTAGGCCTACTGTACTATATCGCCTACTAGCATCTGCTGCTATTATGGTTCATTTCTTAATGTATACCTCAGGTTTTTACTGCATCAGTTGTGCATTACATTCACCCACGCACACATTCATACAGCTTTACAATTAGCAATCAGGGGTTCAGCGTCTTGCTCAAGGACACTCCGACTCCCACAGGGATCGGACTGGGAACCTTTGCGGTTTCGATCTTCCCATTCTTCTATACTGGCCAGTGGAAACTGCATCTGCTGTGTATGTACAGTAGATATTATTATTATTTATTTATCTCTTCCCCCTTGTCCACCCCCCCATCTCCATCTTCTCTTATAGAAATAACAAAAACGATTTCACACGCTATAAACCCCAGATGTGACAATAAATTTATTCTGATGTATGCATGTGTGTAGAGTGTGTATAGTACACACACGCACGCACGCACGCACACACACACACACACACACACACACACACACACACACACACACACACACACACACACACACACACACACACACACACACACACACACACACACACACACACACACACACACACACACACACACACACACACACGTGTTTGCGAGCGTCAGTCTGTCTGACTGTGGGTGAGATCAGCTCTAATTAAAATCCTCATTTTGTTGCCAGGGGGAACGGTAACCATCGTCACGGCGACAGTCTACTCTGCCCACTCAGTCCCTCCGGGCACCGGGAGCCTAGTCTAATGAGACACGACGCGACGGCTCTGCCTGCTGTCTCTCTCTCTCTCTCTCTCTCTCTCTCTTTTATAACAATCTTTTGGAAATATCTATTAAATTGATCTTCTTCCAGGGGGGAGGGGGTTCCAGGTGGTCCTTGAGGGGGTTCCAGGTGGTCCTGCAGCTAAATGATATGGTTGAGAGTTGGTAACCAAATGGACCCTCAAAGATCTTAAACTGTTTGAGAGTTAAATTATTGTTTAACATCTGCATTACTTAATTCAATTACAAGAATTGTTATTTTCATCAACGCCTGTCTCTCATATACGGCACCACCTCCTATAACCGCAACGACTACTAAATGTCTTTAGCTTTGTGTCTGAGAGGCTAAATGTCATCAGATGGTGGTCCGTGGCTCAGATGGGTCTGAGAGGCTAAATGTCATCAGATGGTGGTCCGTGGCTCAGATGGGTCTGAGAGGCTAAATGTCATCAGATGGTGGTCCGTGGCTCAGATGGGTCTGAGAGGCTAAATGTCATCAGATGGTGGTCCGTGGCTCAGATGGGTCTGAGAGGCTAAATGTCATCAAATGGTGGTCCGTGGCTCAGATGGGTCTGAGAGGCTAAATGTCATCAGATGGTGGTCCGTGGCTCAGATGGGTCTGAGAGGCTAAATGTCATCAGATGGTGGTCCGTGGCTCAGATGGGTCTGAGAGGCTAAATGTCATCAGATGGTGGTCCGTGGCTCAGATGGGTCTGAGAGGCTAAATGTCATCAGATGGTGGTCCGTGGCTCAGATGGGTCTGAGAGGCTAAATGTCATCAGATGGTGGTCCGTGGCTCAGATGGGTCTGAGAGGCTAAATGTCATCAGATGGTGGTCCGTGGCTCAGATGGGTCTGAGAGGCTAAATGTCATCAAATGGTGTTCCGTGGCTCAGATGGGTCTGAGAGGCTAAATGTCATCAGATGGTGGTCCGTGGCTCAGATGGGTCTGAGAGGCTAAATGTCATCAGATGGTGGTCCGTGGCTCAGATGGGTCTGAGAGGCTAAATGTCATCAGATGGTGGTCCGTGGCTCAGATGGGTCTGAGAGGCTAAATGTCATCAGATGGTGGTCCGTGGCTCAGATGGGTCTGAGAGGCTAAATGTCATCAGATGGTGGTCCGTGGCTCAGATGGGTCTGAGAGGCTAAATGTCATCAAATGGTGGTCCGTGGCTCAGATGGGTCTGAGAGGCTAAATGTCATCAAATGGTGGTCCGTGGCTCAGATGGGTCTGAGAGGCTAAATGTCATCAAATGGTGGTCCGTGGCTCAGATGGGTCTGAGAGGCTAAATGTCATCAAATGTTGGTCCGTGGCTCAGATGGGTCTGAGAGGCTAAATGTCATCAAATGTTGGTCCGTGGCTCAGATAGGTCTGAGAGGCTAAATGTCATCAAATGGTGGTCCGTGGCTCAGATGGGTCTGAGAGGCTAAATGTCATCAAATGGTGGTCCGTGGCTCAGATGCAGGATAAAACTAGAACTGTACTCTGTCGAGTGCATACTTGCGTGTTGCACACAAGTAGGCCATAAATGGCCTACTATAGTGCGCAAGCAGAGCGTGCAAGTACCGTCGACCGCTACGAATTCTCAAATCTCAGCCTCTCTGTAAAACATTGAAATTAATGTTGTTGTTCCTTCGTTAACGACGTATTGAATAATTGATCATCCTTCCTCGCCCGTTGGGTGGTTTTGTCCAGATTTTGCTGACTAGACAAAACAAGGTTAAATGGATTTTAACGAGTGTCTGTGTCTGACGGGCAAAGAATGAATGAATGACTTCTGCATGGATAATAAATATTGAAGTGATCTCTTATTTTCTTTTCTTTTTCCGAGCACGAGTTATTCGTATTTCTCATGTTATTAAAAACATCTCGCTGGAAAAGAGACCCCTTAACAGACGACGTCACATTGATAAGCGACAGCATGTGCGCATAAGAACGCCTGCCTCTCATGAGATGCAATGGAAAAGTTCCAACTTTACTCGCGTGTAAGAAAATGCACCATCAAACTTTCAGATGCTGTTTTTCTCCCAGTGTGGAGGAAGAATGATCAGTATTGTGATCTCTCGCACTTGAAATATATAATCCTCGGTTTCTGTTGTGTTTGAACAATAATAGCAATTCAAATCAAATCTGTCATAATGGGAGGCGTGCTCATGAACGACAAGGCAGCAGAGCTAGCCCATCTGTGCACGGCTGCACGCGCACCTGTAGCCCATCAAGTATAATTTATGCTTCGTCCCGCGATGGTGTCGCACACGCAGACCTCTACGCTCACAACAGTGGCATCCGCGATGCGATGGGAGCTTGTATATCAGCTGTTCTCTGCGTGCAGTACTGTTGCGCTTTGAAGTATAAATGTCTCCTAGGGTGCACCTCACTAGGCAACACACAATTACCTATAAATGTCTCCTAGGGTGCATCTCACTAGCCAACACAAAATGACCTATAAATGTCTCCTAGGGTGCATCTCACTAACCAACACACAATGAAGTATAAATGTCTCCTAGGGTGCATCTCACTAACCAACACACAATGAAGTATAAATGTCTCCTAGGGTGCATCTCACTAGTCAACACACAATGCAGTATAAATGTCTCCTAGGGTGCATCTCACTAGTCAACACACAATGAAGTATAAATGTCTCCTAGGGTGCATATCACTAGTCAACACACAATGAAGTATAAATGTCTCCTAGGGTACATCTCACTAGTCAACACACAATGAAGTAATAAATGTCTCCTAGGGTGCATCTCACTAGTCAACACAATGAAGTATAAATGTCTCCTAGGGTGCATCTCACTAGTCAACACACAATGCAGTATAAATGTCTCCTAGGGTGCGTCTCACTAGTCAACACACAATGAAGTATAAATGTCTCCTAGGGTGCATCTCACTAGTCAACACACAATGCAGTATAAATGTCTCCTAGGGTGCGTCTCACTAGTCAACACACAATGCAGTATAAATGTCTCCTAGGGTGCATCTCACTAGTCAACACAATGAAGTATAAATGTCTCCTAGGGTGCATCTCACTAGACAACACACAATGCAGTATAAATGTCTCCTAGGGTGCATCTCACTAGTCAACACACAATGCAGTATAAATGTCTCCTAGGGTGCATCTCACTAGACAACACACAATGAAGTATAAATGTCTCCTAGGGTGCATCTCACTAGTCAACACACAATGAAGTATAAATGTCTCCTAGGGTGCATCTCACTAGTCAAACACAATGCAGTATAAATGTCTCCTAGGGTGCATCTCACTAGTCAACACACAATGAAGTAATAAATGTCTCCTAGGGTGCATCTCACTAGTCAACACACAATGAAGTATAAATGTCTCCTAGGGTGCATCTCACTAGTCAACACACAATGCAGTATAAATGTCTCCTAGGGTGCATCTCACTAGTCAACACACAATGCAGTATAAATGTCTCCTAGGGTGCATCTCACTAGCCAACACACAATTAAGTATAAATGTCTCCTAGGGTGCATCTAACTAGTCAACACACAATGAAGTAATAAATGTCTCCTAGGGTGCATCTCACTAGTCAACACACAATGAAGTATAAATGTCTCCTAGGGTGCATCTCACTAGTCAACACACAATGAAGTATAAATGTCTACTAGGGTGCATCTCACTAGTCAACACACAATGAAGTATAAATGTCTCCTAGGGTGCATCTCACTAGTCAACACACAATGAAGTATAAATGTCTCCTAGGGTGCATCTCACTAGTCAACACACAATGAAGTATAAATGTCTCCTAGGGTGCATCTCACTAGTCAACACACAATGAAGTATAAATGTCTCCTAGGGTGCATCTCACTATAGCCAACACACAAGAGGAGCTTGAATGGACAGGTTTGGAGATCTGTTGGGAATTGATTACATGAAACAGTCACCCGTGCGCCCAGTCCCAATGTTTGTAAACAAATGACAGAAATCCAACTATCAGGGAACTAACTATTGGCTGTGGTCACCCTAATCATTATGACATGGAGGTGGTCACCCTAAACATTATGACATGGAGGTGGTCACCCTAATCATTATGACATGGAGGTGGTCACCCTAATCATTATGACATGGAGGTGGTCACCCTAATCATTATGACATGGAGGTGTGGTCACCCTAATCATTATGACATGGAGGTGGTCACCCTAATCATTATGACATGGAGGTGGTCACCCTAATCATTATGACATGGAGGTGGTCACCCTAATCATTATGACATGGAGGTGGTCACCCTAAACATTATGACATGGAGGTGGTCACCCTAAACATTATGACATGGAGGTGGTCACCCTAAACATTATGACATGGAGGTGGTCACCCTAAACATTATGACATGGAGGTGGTCACCCTAAACATTATGACATGGAGGTGTGTACAGTAATCATTATGACATAGAGGTGTGTACAGTAATCATTATGACATAGAGGTGTGTACAGTAATCATTATGACATGGTGTGTACAGTAATCATTATGACATAGAGGTGTGTACAGTAATCATTATGACATGGAGGTGTGTACAGTAATCATTATGACATGGAGGTGTGTACAGTAATCATTATGACATGGAGGTGGTCACCCTAATCATTATGACATAGAGGTGTGTACAGTAATCATTATGACATGGAGGTGTGTACAGTAATCATTATGACATAGAGGTGTGTACAGTAATCATTATGACATAGAGGTGTGTACAGTAATCATTATGACATAGAGGTGTGTACAGTAATCATTATGACATGGTGTGTACAGTAATCATTATGACATAGAGGTGTGTACAGTAATCATTATGACATGGAGGTGTGTACAGTAATCATTATGACATGGAGGTGTGTACAGTAATCATTATGACATGGAGGTGTGCAACTGTTTATTGAATGGACTACGGCTGACCTCTTCGTCTGCCTCCGGACGGTCAATAACCAGATATTGGATTCTACAACCGGACATTTACAGTGCCTTAGTAGCGGCGCTGCCTGGTTCTGTATTTACAGTATAGTGTATGAAAAATAATACCACTGCACTGCCACATGTACAGTATTTCCAGATCTGTGTGTTTTCCAATAAATCTTTCATTCTTTTCTCTGAATCTGCTGCCTGACGATAATTGTCCACCAATCAAGTTATTAAAGTTAATATATTCTTCTCTCAAGCTACAGCATCTTTGAGCAGCTCTGGCATTAATTAATGATTAATCCAATATTAGCATTTATGTATATACGTAATACGTTTTTGACCAAACAATACGAAAGTGTACCAAAAAGCTATAGTGATTCAGTATAGTCTCTCTAGGCCAGGGATGGGCAACTTCGACGATGGCGAGGGCCGATATCATTTCCACACTCGCTCCAGAGGGGCCACAGTGCATATTACTGTCGTAGCGAAAATAGCCGATCTACAAGCTCAAAACCAGTCGCAATGCTGACGCGTTTTGAGCTTGTAGATTATTGCTATATTTGACTTGAAAAACTTCTGCTATTTTTGAATTGGAATCCTGAAAAGTATAACCTTTATTGAATTTCAAATTCATTTAGTTATAGTTATGTTAACTTTATGAACTGTTAACATAACTACATTGGACACAAAAAGACAATAAGTACTAGTCAGTAGGCTACTAGTCATACTAGTCATGATTAAAGCGGGTTTGGAATTGTAACAGCTGAAATCAATACTACGCTTTAACCCATTCTGACCTGAGATCAGATTCATACGAGGTTTCCACTGGACACACACTGGTCTGATTAACCCATTCTGACCTGAGATCAGATTCATACGAGGTTTCCACTGGACACACACTGGTCTGATTAACCCATTCTGACCTGAGATCAGATTCATACGAGGTTTCCACTGGACACACACTGGTCTGATTAACCCATTCTGACCTGAGATCAGATTCATACGAGGTTTCCACTGGACACACACTGGTCTGATTAACCCATTCTGACCTGAGATCAGATTCATACAAGGTTTCCACTGGACACACACTGGTCTGATTAACCCATTCTGACCTGAGATCAGATTCATACGAGGTTTCCACTGGACACACACTGGTCTGATTAACCCATTCTGACCTGAGATCAGATTCATACGAGGTTTCCACTGGACACACACTGGTCTGATTAACCCATTCTGACCTGAGATCAGATTCATACGAGGTTTCCACTGGACACACACTGGTCTGATTAAGTGAAGGTGGGGGGCCACATGTGGCCCCCGGGCCGCCAGTTGCCCACCCCTGCTCTAGGTGGTCCCCAGACTCCAGTCATCCCGGCTGGCCAGGGGGAGGCAGTATAGAGACCAGTTCCTTTCCCCTCCACCAGGCGCCCCGGCTGGCCAGGGGGAGGCAGTATAGAGACCAGTTCCTTTCCCCTCCATCAGGCGCCCCGGCTGGCCAGGGGGAGGCAGTTTTATTCATATGCAGAGAGGGCACGGACCGTTGCTGTTCAGATTCAAAAAGTATTCTAGAGATTCGCTGCTTCACTTCAGGCTCTTGATTTATACAGTATTGAATTAAAAATGCAATCAAAGTCTTGACTTTTCAAAGTCTCCTTCCGGAACATTTCAAAGTTCAGCTTTTAAAACCCTGTGTTTCGTCACATTAGCGTTGTCTGCAGACTGAGTCTTTAAACCCTGTGTTTCGTCACATTAGCGTTGTCTGCAGACTGAGTCTTTAAACCCTGTGTTTCGTCACATTAGCGTTGTCTGCAGGCTGAGTCTTTAAACCCTGTGTTTCGTCACATTAGCGTTGTCTGCAGGCTGAGTCTTTAAACCCTGTTTTTCGTCACATTAGCGTTGTCTGCAGGCTGAGTCTTTAAACCCTGTGTTTCGTCACATTAGCGTTGTCTGCAGGCTGAGTCTTTAAACCCTGTTTTTCGTCACATTAGCGTTGTCTGCAGGCTGAGTCTTTAAACCCTGTGTTTCGTCACATTAGCGTTGTCTGCAGGCTGAGTCTTTAAACCCTGTTTTTCGTCACATTAGCGTTGTCTGCAGGCTGAGTCTTTAAACCCTGTTTTTCGTCACATTAGCGTTGTCTGCAGGCTGAGTCTTTAAACCCTGTGTTTCATCACATTAGCGTTGTCTGCAGACTGAGTCTTTAAACCCTGTTTTTCGTCACATTAGCGTTGTCTGCAGGCTGAGTCTTTAAACCCTGTTTTTCGTCACATTAGCGTTGTCTGCAGGCTGAGTCTTTAAACCCTGTTTTTCGTCACATTAGCGTTGTCTGCAGGTTGAGTCTTTAAACCCTGTTTTTCGTCACATTAGCGTTGTCTGCAGGTTGAGTCTTTAAACCCTGTTTTTCGTCACATTAGCGTTGTCTGCAGGTTGAGTCTTTAAACCCTGTTTTTCGTCACATTAGCGTTGTCTGCAGGCTGAGTCTTTAAACCCTGTGTTTCGTCACATTAGCGTTGTCTGCAGGCTGAGTCTTTAAACCCTGTGTTTCGTCACATTAGCGTTGTCTGCAGGTTGAGTCTTTAAACCCTGTTTTTCGTCACATTAGCGTTGTCTGCAGGCTGAGTCTTTAAACCCTGTGTTTCGTCACATTAGCGTTGTCTGCAGGCTGAGTCTTTAAACCCTGTTTTTCGTCACATTAGCGTTGTCTGCAGGCTGAGTCTTTAAACCCTGTGTTTCGTCACATTAGCGTTGTCTGCAGGCTGAGTCTTTAAACCCTGTTTTTCGTCACATTAGCGTTGTCTGCAGGTTGAGTCTTTAAACCCTGTGTTTCGTCACATTAGCGTTGTCTGCAGGTTGAGTCTTTAAACCCTGTTTTTCGTCACATTAGCGTTGTCTGCAGGTTGAGTCTTTAAACCCTGTTTTTCGTCACATTAGCGTTGTCTGCAGGCTGAGTCTTTTCATCTTCAAGGTTAAGAGTTTCGCTAACCATTTTGCCCTGGGTTGTAAAACTCTCTCTCTCTCTCTCTCTCTTGCTATGTTCTCCCCTAGCTCTCTCTCTCTCTCTCTCTCCTCTCTCGCTCAGGGGTCCATATTTTTAACCCTGGGGGGGGGGGGCTTATAGAAGTATCCTCTCTGCATCATCGATCTCAGCCAACACTCTCTCTCTCCTTCACTGCTCTCTGCGCTCCTCGCCTCCTCCTCTGTGACCAAAGCAACCTTGTTAGGACGGTAAAAATAGTAACACTGTCGACGGGTGAGAGAGAGAGAGAGAGAGAGACTGGAGGAGAGAGAGAAGCTAGAGAGCCCACGGTGCGTGCGTGCGTGGAAAGAGGACGAGAAAGGAGAGAGGAAGAGGAAGGAAAGAGGAAGAGGGAGGAAAGAGGACGGAAGACGAAGTAAGAGGAAAGAGGTAAGGAAAGAAGGAAGGAAGGAAGGAACGAAGGAAGGAGGAAGGAGGAAAGGAAAAGGAGGAAGGAGGAAGGAAGGAAGGAAGGAAGGAAGGAAGGAAGGAAGGAAGGAAGGAAGGAAGGAAGGAAGGAAGGAAGGAAGGAAGGAAGGAAGGAGGAAGGAGGAAAGGAAAAGGAGGAAGGAAGGAAAGGCAGAAGGAAGGAAGAAGAGAAGAAGGAAGAAGGAAAGGAAGGAGGAAGGAGGAAAGGAAAAGGAGGAAGGAAGGAAAGGCAGAAGGAAAGGAAGAAGAGAAGAAGGAAGAAGGAAAGGAAGGAGGAAGGAGGAAAGGAAGGAAAGAAGGAAAGAAGGAAAGAGGTAAGGAAAGAAGGAGGAAGGAAGGAAGGAAGAAAGGAGGAAGGAGGAAGGAAGAGGAAGTAAGAGGAAAGAGGTAAGGAAAGAAGGAAAGAGGACGGAAGAGGAAGGAAAGGTATAATGAGCTTGAGGTTGAGAGGAAAGGAGGAGAATCTCCATCAGGACGAGGTGTCAGCCCACAGCGAGTGCTTTATCCCATGTTGGGCCGCGGGGAACCCCTTTTGGGTGTTATAGCATTATGCTATGCTTTATAGCTATTGGAAAATAGCAGATCTACAAGCTCATATAGCGCGCCACCGAGTGGCGCGCTATATGAACTTGTAGGTCTGCTATTTTTTTTTTAAATCGAAAGAACGACTGACACATAGAAACGTAGATTTTTGCAGAAAACTGTCAGGATGTATAGAAGGACATTTTTAGAATCTGATCTCAGGTCAGAATGGGTTATGGCTATACGGAGGGCCTCAGCCCAGGTGCGTTCAGCTGCAAAAGGTGAGAGTGATTACAAGCCTCAGCTGCAGGTCGGCTGCTTAGCATCCACCTCAGCTATACAGAGGCCGTGACATCATCACACATGACAGCACATTATATTTATACTGTATATACTGTACATGCTGTAATGCCTAAAAAAAGAACCGCACGTGTGAATGTGAAGTGAGGGCTGCGACGAGGGCAGTATTTATATCAGTCAGATGATGTCTTTTTTTTTTTTTTTTTAACTTACATTTTTATCCCACGATTTGGTAACCCAGTATTTCTTTTCACCCAGTGTCAATTATCTAATGTAATCCTAGGCGCTACACTTCCTCTGCCAACCTGGGGGGGGGGGGGCGGGGGGCAGCGGACTGACCTCATGCCTCCTTCTATGCATGAGGAGTCCAAGCTGCTTTCACCTGACAGGGGGGAATTTCCCCGGCCGGACGTAGCGCGTGGAAGGAACACGTTATTCCGACCAGTTCCTTTCCCCTCCATCAGGCTGGCCAGGGGGAGGTAGTTTTAGAGACCAGGATTACGGCATGTTTTTGTGAGGGTACCTACCCTAGGGGACACGGGGAGAACATGTGAGGGTACCTACCCTAGGGGACATGGGGAGAACATGTGAGGGTACCTACCCTAGGGGACACGGGGAGAACATGTGAGGGTACCTACCCTAGGGGACACGGGGAGAACATGTGAGGGTCCTACCCTAGGGGACACGGGGAGAACATGTGAGGGTACCTACCCTAGGGGACACGGGGAGAACATGCAAACTCCACACAGAAAGGCCCTTTCGCCAACCCCGCCTCGGGTATGGGCGCTGATGACGCGGAGGAGGAAACACGCCGCCAGCGCCCACAGCGTCCCGAGCGGGAATCGAACCCAGGACCTTCTAGCTGTGAGGAGACAGCACTACCAACTGTGCCACCGTGCCCCCAGATGATGTCTTATACGTTGTCGTAAGTGGGTACCTACCGTAAACAAACATTAAAGTCCATAGACTTGGCTGGCACAAATTACACCGTACTGTACCCTATATAAGCAGACATTAAAGTCCTTACACCTGGCTGCAGGCATGAATAATATTTTATTTTAACCCGTAACAAACATTACATTCCATAGACTTCTTCAGGGGCGGAAAAATTTTAGGTTCTCGACAAACGTCAAAGTCCATAGACTTGGCTGGCCTATATGTGCATTGGAGGGGGCTAGCACCCCTCAAAAAAAAAGAATGGAAATAAAGGAAAAAAATAAAAAATAATATATTTAAAAATAGTCCATTACTGCATCAAAAGTAACCAACAAACTAATACTATGGAAACATTGGCTAATTTAGCAAACAAATAAGAAAAAGTTGTGAGCCTAACTGCAGAAGCAGCTTTGCACTTCTGCGTCTTTCTTGAGTATAGGGCTAGTTAACGTTCTTCCTTGTGACCGGTGCCCGTGTGAGTAATTAGCCTATACTAATCATAAACTATATAAACTGCACTTTGTCGAGTGCTTACTATAGTACGGTGCCCCACTAGTAGGCCATATATGGCCATATAGGCCTACTAGTACGCAAGCAGAGCGCGCAAGTACTGTCGACCGCTACGAACTTTCAAATCTCAGCCTTTCTGTAAAACATTGTTGTATCCACTAAGCCGAGGGCGTGGGGAGAGAGTATGTTTTGCATGTTTTTTTACTCCCCCAGATTCCGTCCAAAAATCCTACAAATCGTCACACACTATCTCTATATAGTCATGTGTTCAAGACGAATCTGTCCGATATTTCATATTCCATGCCAATTGGCTAACATTGGCTTTCAAAGTTTTTAACAAAAAGTCTCGAATCATGAAGTCAGTGTGCAATTTACGTGAAATCTTTCACAGACTTTCCTACTATAGGCTGAGGAATATATTCCAACCTTTCTTTCCACATTGGCCTGTCATAGCGCCACCAACAGGTGGGTTTTTGCAAAACACATTTTCGGAACAAAATGCCTCAAATCCTCCAATTGCCATCCTCCAAGGCGTATAGGAAGAAATGGCACCCTTTTCACATTGGTCTATTGTAGCGCCACCAGGAGGCCACAACCTGCCCTGCCCTGGCGGAAACCTGTGCCCCGAGTGGCACAGTACTGTTACTGTACTTAAAACCATTAGACTCCATAATATCCAATATGTTTGACCACTGTGGTGACGTTGTGGAGACAGCATCCTCATCTCAACCCTGCTGAAATCAGGGTGTTAGCATCGTGTTGTGCTTTAGCTATTGAAAAATAGCAGATCTACAAGCTCATAGCGCACCACTGAGTGGCGCGCTATGAGCTTGTAGGTCTGCTATTTTTGAAAAATCGAAAGAACGACTGACATTTTTAGAATCTGATCTCGGGTCAGAATGGGTTAATCAGACCAGTGTGTGTCCAGTGGAAACCTCGTATGAATCTGATCTCAGGTCAGAATGGGTTAATCAGACCCAGTGTGTGTCCAGTGGGAAACCTCGTACTGATCTCAGGTCAGAATGGGTTAAGCATGACAGCCATTGGCTAAAAGGGAGTGTCAAGGCGTGGGCAAAGATGGGGGGGGGGATATATTAAAATAGGCCACATGTCATCTAAAGACAAACACTCTACATTTCCAGCCAATTGGATTCGCTCGCTGTGCAACTCGCTGAGGTACAGGTGACAGTGGCGTGCACAGACATTTAGAGGGGCAGGTGCTCAAGTGAAAAAAAGGGCACCTAGCACGTGGAACCGGCAGGTTGCCTTAACCCATTCTGACCTGAGATCAGATTCTAAAAACGTCTTCTACATCCTGACAGTTTTCTGAAAAAGCTGTGTTTCTATGTCAGTCGTTCTTCGATTTTTCAAAAATAGCAGATCTACAAGCTTGTAGGTCTGCTATTTTTCAATAGCTAAAGCATAACATGATGCTAACACCAAAAGGGCAGTGCTCCAGCACCCCCTAGTGTCTATCTGTGCACGCCACTGACAGGTGATGAATGGGATCTATGGAGCACCATCTCATTGCTGACGACGCTCAATAAATCTCTCTCTTTGGCCGAGGAGAAGAAGAATGCGGAATGCAAAACTTGTTGTGGTTCTTCCTCCTCGGGGGGGGGGGGGGGGGGGGGGGGGTGAATGAGAGCCATTATGTCTGTGGTTTGTTCTGTTCTGTGGGAACCGTCAACGTCCCGCTGGACTCCAGAACACGGTGCGGTTCCATTTCAGGTCCATTTTTTTATTTAACCCGTTCTGAACGGGATCTCCTTTTGGTGTTTTAACCCATTTAGGCCTGACGTCGGAATTTATAAAAAGTATTTTAAAAATGTTTTTTTTTTCCCCCGGAAAAACATCATGTTTCTATATCAGTGGTTCTCAATATTTCATGTCAAGCACCACAAAAATTATATATGTAATATGCCGCCGACCCCCATCTGAAAATATGTAGTTCCATGCCTTTGGCATAGTGTATAGACTAGGACATCCTCCATTTAGTTTTTATAGCTCATAACGTTATATGATTATTTGTGCCACGTGACTTGCATTGTTTTCCATAGGCTGGACAGTGTTCTCTGCCTCCTGTGTAGCAAAGTGGCTCAGAGCCTGGGCCTAATGGTGGCGCTATAGTGTAGCAGAGTGGCTCAGAGCCTCTGCCTGATGGTGGCGCTATAGTGTAGCAGAGTGGCTCAGAGCCTCTGCCTGATGGTGGCACTATAGTGTAGCAGAGTGGCTCCGAGCATCGGCCTAATGGTGGCGCTATAGTGTAGCAGAGTGGCTCAGAGCCTGGGCCTGATGGTGGCGCTATAGTGTAGCAGAGTGGCTCAGAGCCTCTGCCTGATGGTGGCGCTATAGTGTAGCAGAGTGGCTCAGAGCCTCTGCCTGATGGTGGCGCTATAGTGTAGCAGAGTGGCTCAGAGCCTCTGCCTGATGGTGGCGCTATAGTCCCAGATATAAATGGCATTAAATGGGGGTCAGTAGCCTATGCATGTCAAACTGGGCATCCTTTTCAAATGGGGTCTTGCCCTGAAAATGAATTTTCAGGGCAAGACCTCGACCTCGCGCGTGCAGACTCGGCCCCCAGCCTGGTACGCTAGTCAAAATATGGCCCTTGAGGAAAATTAATTGGGGAACCCTGGTCTAGTGGTTAAGATGTTGGACTCAGCTCCCCATAGTCACATGTCGCCGCTTTCTCTCCGAGTCTGGTAACAGAATTGTCTATAGACATCCCCATCCTCTTGTTTACACACATCCCGAAGACGTGCCTTTCGTAGATCACGTTTTTTTGCTGGATTGAAGTATTTCTCCAGGGCATTCATACTCGATGCAGAATCCTCTTGCTCCCTCTCGGTGAGATTACAATTTACAATTTAGGCATTTAGCAGACGCTCTTAATCCAGAGCGACTTACATTAAGCAAGAACAAAAAAGCATGGGAATACATCACATAAAGATTCAGATTGTGCCGATAGTTGTGACAACATTCACCGCCCATGACACTTCTCAGCATTGCGGCTTGAAAGTTCTCTGTCCCGTCGTATAGACCTCTAGCCAGAGCGTTCTCTGTCCCGTCGTATAGACCTCTAGCCAGAGCGTTCTCTGTCCTGTCGTATATAGACCTCTAACCAGAGCGTTCTCTGTCCTGTCGTATAGACCTCTAACCAGAGCGTTCTCTGTCCTGTCGTATAGACCTCTAGCCAGAGCGTTCTCTGTCCCGTCGTATAGACCTCTAACCAGAGCGTTCTCTGTCCCGTCGTATAGACCTCTAACCAGAGCGTTCTCTGTCCCGTCGTATAGACCTCTAACCAGAGCGTTCTCTGTCCCGTCGTATAGACCTCTAACCAGAGCGTTCTCTGTCCTGTCATATAGACCTCTAACCAGAGCGTTCTCTGTCCTGTCGTATAGACCTCTAACCAGAGCGTTCTCTGTCCCGTCGTATAGACCTCTAACCAGAGCGTTCTCTGTCCTGTCGTATAGACCTCTAACCAGAGCGTTCTCTGTCCCGTCGTATAGACCTCTAACCAGAGCGTTCTCTGTCCTGTCACATATAGACCTCTAACCAGAGCGTTCTCTGTCCTGTCGTATATAGACCTCTAACCAGAGCGTTCTCTGTCCCGTCGTATAGACCTCTAACCAGAGCGTTCTCTGTCCTGTCGTATAGACCTCTAACCAGAGCGTTCTCTGTCCCGTCGTATAGACCTCTAACCAGAGCGTTCTCTGTCCTGTCGTATAGACCTCTAACCAGAGCGTTCTCTGTCCTGTCGTATATAGACCTCTAACCAGAGCGTTCTCTGTCCTGTCGTATAGACCTCTAACCAGAGCGTTCTCTGTCCCGTCGTATAGACCTCTAACCAGAGCGTTCTCTGTCCCGTCGTATATAGACCTCTAACCAGAGCGTTCTCTGTCCTGTCGTATAGACCTCTAACCAGAGCGTTCTCTGTCCTGTCGTATATAGACCTCTAACCAGAGCGTTCTCTGTCCTGTCGTATAGACCTCTAACCAGAGCGTTCTCTGTCCTGTCGTATAGACCTCTAACCAGAGCGTTCTCTGTCCTGTCGTATATAGACCTCTAACCAGAGCGTTCTCTGTCCTGTCGTGTATAGACCTCTAACCAGAGCGTTCTCTGTCCTGTCGTATAGACCTCTAACCAGAGCGTTCTCTGTCCCGTCGTATAGACCTCTAACCAGAGCGTTCTCTGTCCTGTCATATAGACCTCTAACCAGAGCGTTCTCTGTCCTGTCGTATATAGACCTCTAACCAGAGCGTTCTCTGTCCTGTCGTATAGACCTCTAACCAGAGCGTTCTCTGTCCTGTCGTATAGACCTCTAGCCAGAGCGTTCTCTGTCCTGTCGTATATAGACCTCTAACCAGAGCGTTCTCTGGCCTGTCGTATAGACCTCTAACCAGAGCGTTCTCTGTCCTGTCGTATAGACCTCTAACCAGAGCGTTCTCTGTCCTGTCGTATATAGACCTCTAACCAGAGCGTTCTCTGTCCCGTCGTATAGACCTCTAACCAGAGCGTTCTCTGTCCTGTCGTATATAGACCTCTAACCAGAGCGTTCTCTGTCCTGTCGTATAGACCTCTAACCAGAGCGTTCTCTGTCCCGTCGTATATAGACCTCTAACCAGAGCGTTCTCTGTCCTGTCGTATAGACCTCTAACCAGAGCGTTCTCTGTCCTGTCGTATATAGACCTCTAACCAGAGCGTTCTCTGTCCTGTCGTATATAGACCTCTAACCAGAGCGTTCTCTGTCCTGTCGTATAGACCTCTAACCAGAGCGTTCTCTGTCCTGTCGTATAGACCTCTAACCAGAGCGTTCTCTGTCCTGTCGTATATAGACCTCTAACCAGAGCGTTCTCTGTCCTGTCGTATAGACCTCTAACCAGAGCGTTCTCTGTCCTGACGTATAGACCTCTAACCAGAGCGTTCTCTGTCCTGTCGTATATAGACCTCTAACCAGAGCGTTCTCTGTCTTTCGTATAGACCTCTAACCAGAGCGTTCTCTGTCCTGTCGTATATAGACCTCTAACCAGAGCGTTCTCTGGCCTGTCGTATATAGACCTCTAACCAGAGCGTTCTCTGGCCTGTCGTATATAGACCTCTAACCAGAGCGTTCTCTGTCCTGTCGTATAGACCTCTAACCAGAGCGTTCTCTGGCCTGTCGTATATAGACCTCTAACCAGAGCGTTCTCTGTCCTGTCGTATAGACCTCTAACCAGAGCGTTCTCTGTCCTGTCGTATAGACCTCTAACCAGAGCGTTCTCTGGCCTGTCGTATATAGACCTCTAACCAGAGCGTTCTCTGTCCTGTCGTATAGACCTCTAACCAGAGCGTTCTCTGTCCTGTCGTATAGACCTCTAACCAGAGCGTTCTCTGTCCCGTCGTATAGACCTCTAACCAGAGCGTTCTCTGTCCTGTCGTATATAGACCTCTAACCAGAGCGTTCTCTGTCCTGTCGTATAGACCTCTAACCAGAGCGTTCTCTGTCCCGTCATATATAGACCTCTAACCAGAGCGTTCTCTGTCCTGTCGTATATAGACCTCTAACCAGAGCGTT
>NC_139702.1:17347779-17415211 GCF_964188405.1 Protomyctophum parallelum | reverse complement strand
AGTGTCAAACTACACGCTATGCACTACAGTGTCAAACTACACGCTATGCACTACAGTGTCAAACTACACGCCATGCACTACAGTGTCAAACTACACGCTATGCACTACAGTGTCAAACTACACGCCATGCACTACAGTGTCAAACTACACGCTATGCACTACAGTGTCAACTACACGCTATGCACTACAGTGTCAAACTACACGCTATGCACTACAGTGTCAAACTACACGCTATGCACTACAGTGTCAAACTACACGCCATGCAGTACAGTGTCAAACTACACGCTATGCACTACAGTGTCAAACTACACGCTATGCACTACAGTGTCAAACTACACGCTATGCACTACAGTGTCAAACTACACTACAACACAGACACTGAGATGCCCAGACGTGACTACCTAAAGGACACTGAGATGCCAGACGTGACTACCTAAAAGACACTGAGATGCCCAGACGTGACTACCTAAAGGACACTGAGATGCCCAGACGTGACTACCTAAAAGACACTGAGATGCCCAGACGTGACTACCTAAAAGACACTGAGATGCCCAGACGTGACTACCTAAAAGACACTGAGATGCCCAGACGTGACTACCTAAAGACACTGAGATGCCCAGACGTGACTACCTAAAGACACTGAGATGCCCAGACGTGACTACCTAAAAGACACTGAGATGCCCAGACGTGACTACCTAAAAGACACTGAGATGCCCAGACGTGACTACCTAAAGGACACTGAGATGCCCAGACGTGACTACCTAAAGGACACTGAGATGCCCAGACGTGACTACCTAAAAGACACTGAGATGCCCAGACGTGACTACCTAAAAGACACTGAGATGGCCAGACGTGACTACCTAAAGGACACTGAGATGCCCAGACGTGACTACCTAAAAGACACTGAGATGCCCAGACGTGACTACCTAAAAGACACTGAGATGCCAGACGTGACTACCTAAAAGACACTGAGATGCCCAGACGTGACTACCTAAAGGACACTGAGATGCCCAGACGTGACTACCTAAAGGACACTGAGATGCCCAGACGTGACTACCTAAAAGACACTGAGATGCCCAGACGTGACTACCTAAAGGACACTGAGATGCCCAGACGTGACTACCTAAAAGACAATGAGATGCCCAGACGTGACTACCTAAAAGACACTGAGATGCCCAGACGTGACTACCTAAAGGACACTGAGATGCCCAGACGTGACTACCTAAAGGACACTGAGATGCCAGACGTGACTACCTAAAAGACACTGAGATGCCCAGACGTGACTACCTAAAGGACACTGAGATGCCCAGACGTGACTACCTAAAAGACACTGAGATGCCCAGACGTGACTACCTAAAAGACACTGAGATGCCCAGACGTGACTACCTAAAGGACACTGAGATGCCCAGACGTGACTACCTAAAGGACACTGAGATGCCCAGACGTGACTACCTAAAGGACACTGAGATGCCCAGACGTGACTACCTAAAGGACACTGAGATGCCCAGACGTGACTACCTAAAAGACACTGAGATGCCCAGACGTGACTACCTAAAGACACTGAGATGCCCAGACGTGACTACCTAAAGACACTGAGATGCCCAGACGTGACTACCTAAAAGACACTGAGATGCCCAGACGTGACTACCTAAAGACACTGAGATGCCCAGACGTGACTACCTAAAGGACACTGAGATGCCCAGACGTGACTACCTAAAGGACACTGAGATGCCCAGACGTGACTACCTAAAAGACACTGAGATGCCAGACGTGACTACCTAAAAGACACTGAGATGCCCAGACGTGACTACCTAAAAGACACTGAGATGCCCAGACGTGACTACCTAAAAGACACTTAGATGCCCAGACGTGACTACCTAAAAGACACTGAGATGCCCAGACGTGACTACCTAAAACACACTGAGATGCCCAGACGTGACTACCTAAAAGACACTGAGATGCCCAGACGTGACTACCTAAAGGACACTGAGATGCCCAGACGTGACTACCTAAAAGACACTGAGATGCCCAGACGTGACTACCTAAAGGACACTGAGATGCCCAGACGTGACTACCTAAAACACACTGAGATGCCCAGACGTGACTACCTAAAGGACACTGAGATGCCCAGACGTGACTACCTAAAGGACACTGAGATGCCCAGACGTGACTACCTAAAAGACACTGAGATGCCCAGACGTGACTACCTAACAGACACTGAGATGCCCAGACGTGACTACCTAAAGGACACTGAGATGCCCAGACGTGACTACCTAAAAGACACTGAGATGCCCAGACGTGACTACCTAAAGGACACTGAGATGCCCAGACGTGACTACCTAAAAGACACTGAGATGCCCAGACGTGACTACCTAAAACACACTGAGATGCCCAGACGTGACTACCTAAAGGACAATGAGATGCCCAGACGTGACTACCTAAAGGACAATGAGATGCCCAGACGTGACTACCTAAAACACACTGAGATGCCCAGACGTGACTACCTAAAACACACTGAGATGCCCAGACGTGACTACCTAAAGGACACTGAGATGCCCAGACGTGACTACCTAAAGGACAATGAGATGCCCAGACGTGACTACCTAAAAGACACTGAGATGCCCAGACGTGACTACCTAAAAGACACTGAGATGCCCAGACGTGACTACCTAAAGGACACTGAGATGCCCAGACGTGACTACATAAAGGACACTGAGATGCCCAGACGTGACTACCTAAAGACACTGAGATGCCCAGACGTGACTACCTAACAGACACTGAGATGCCCAGACGTGACTACCTAAAAGACACTGAGATGCCCAGACGTGACTACCTAAAGGACACTGAGATGCCCAGACGTGACTACCTAAAGGACACTGAGAATGCCCAGACGTGACTACCTAAAAGACACTGAGATGCCCAGACGTGACTACCTAAAAGACACTGAGATGCCCAGACGTGACTACCTAAAGGACACTGAGATGCCCAGACGTGACTACCTAAAGACACTGAGATGCCCAGACGTGACTACCTAAAAGACACTGAGATGCCCAGACGTGACTACCTAAAAGACACTGAGATGCCCAGACGTGACTACCTAAAGGACACTGAGATGCCCAGACGTGACTACCTAAAAGACACTGAGATGCCCAGACGTGACTACCTAAAGACACTGAGATGCCCAGACGTGACTACCTAAAGGACACTGAGATGCCCAGACGTGACTACCTAAAGGACACTGAGATGCCCAGACGTGACTACCTAAAAGACACTGAGATGCCCAGACGTGACTACCTAAAAGACACTGAGATGCCCAGACGTGACTACCTAAAAGACACTGAGATGCCCAGACGTGACTACCTAAAAGACACTTAGATGCCCAGACGTGACTACCTAAAAGACACTGAGATGCCCAGACGTGACTACCTAAAAGACACTGAGATGCCCAGACGTGACTACCTAAAGACACTGAGATGCCCAGACGTGACTACCTAAAACACACTGAGATGCCCAGACGTGACTACCTAAAACACACTGAGATGCCCAGACGTGACTACCTAAAAGACACTGAGATGCCCAGACGTTACTACCTAAAGGACACTGAGATGCCCAGACGTGACTACCTAAAAGACACTGAGATGCCCAGACGTGACTACCTAAAGGACACTGAGATGCCCAGACGTGACTACCTAAAAGACACTGAGATGCCCAGACGTGACTACCTAACAGACACTGAGATGCCCAGACGTGACTACCTAAAGGACACTGAGATGCCCAGACGTGACTACCTAAAGGACACTGAGATGCCCAGACGTGACTACCTAAAAGACACTGAGATGCCCAGACGTGACTACCTAAAGGACACTGAGATGCCCAGACGTGACTACCTAAAGGACACTGAGATGCCCAGACGTGACTACCTAAAAGACACTGAGATGCCCAGACGTGACTACCTAAAGGACACTGAGATGCCCAGACGTGACTACCTAAAAGACACTGAGATGCCCAGACGTGACTACCTAAAAGACACTGAGATGCCCAGACGTGACTACCTAAAGGACACTGAGATGCCCAGACGTGACTACCTAAAAGACACTGAGATGCCCAGACGTGACTACCTAAAAGACACTGAGATGCCCAGACGTGACTACCTAAAGGACACTGAGATGCCCAGACGTGACTACCTAAAGGACAATGAGATGCCCAGACGTGACTACCTAAAGGACACTGAGATGCCCAGACGTGACTACCTAAAAGACACTGAGATGCCCAGACGTGACTACCTAAAGGACACTGAGATGCCCAGACGTGACGACCTAAAGGACACTGAGATGCCCAGACGTGACTACCTAAGGACACTGAGATGCCCAGACGTGACTACCTAAAGGACACTGAGATGCCCAGACGTGACTACCTAAAGGACACTGAGATGCCAGACGTGACTACCTAAAGGACACTGAGATGCCCAGACGTGACTACCTAAAGGACACTGAGATGCCCAGACGTGACTACCTAAAAGACAATGAGATGCCCAGACGTGACTACCTAAAAGACACTGAGATGCCCAGACGTGACTACCTAAAAGACACTGAGATGCCCAGACGTGACTACCTAAAACACACTGAGATGCCCAGACGTGACTACCTAAAGGACACTGAGATGCCCAGACGTGACTACCTAAAACACACTGAGATGCCCAGACGTGACTACCTAAAGGACACTGAGATGCCCAGACGTGACTACCTAAAGACACTGAGATGCCCAGACGTGACTACCTAAAGACACTGAGATGCCCAGACGTGACTACCTAAAACACACTGAGATGCCCAGACGTGACTACCTAAATGACACTGAGATGCCCAGACGTGACTACCTAAAAGACACTGAGATGCCCAGACGTGACTACCTAAAGGACACTGAGATGCCCAGACGTGACTACCTAAAGACACTGAGATGCCCAGACGTGACTACCTAAAGGACACTGAGATGCCCAGACGTGACTACCTAAAGACACTGAGATGCCCAGACGTGACTACCTAAAGGACACTGAGATGCCCAGACGTGACTACCTAAAGGACACTGAGATGCCCAGACGTGACTACCTAAAGGACACTGAGATGCCCAGACGTGACTACCTAAAAGACACTGAGATGCCCAGACGTGACTACCTAAAGGACACTGAGATGCCCAGACGTGACTACCTAAAAGACACTGAGATGCCCAGACGTGACTACCTAAAAGACACTGAGATGCCAGACGTGACTACCTAAAACACACTGAGATGCCCAGACGTGACTACCTAAAACACACTGAGATGCCCAGACGTGACTACCTAAAGACACTGAGATGCCCAGACGTGACTACCTAAAGGACACTGAGATGCCCAGACGTGACTACCTAAAGGACACTGAGATGCCCAGACGTGACTACCTAAAGGACACTGAGATGCCCAGACGTGACTACCTAAAAGACACTGAGATGCCCAGACGTGACTACCTAACAGACACTGAGATGCCCAGACGTGACTACCTAAAAGACACTGAGATGCCCAGACGTGACTACCTAAAGGACAATGAGATGCCCAGACGTGACTACCTAAAAGACACTGAGATGCCCAGACGTGACTACCTAACAGACACTGAGATGCCCAGACGTGACTACCTAAAAGACACTGAGATGCCCAGACGTGACTACCTAAAGACACTGAGATGCCCAGACGTGACTACCTA
The DNA here is from genome assembly GCF_964188405.1 of Protomyctophum parallelum. Taxonomy (NCBI): domain Eukaryota; kingdom Metazoa; phylum Chordata; class Actinopteri; order Myctophiformes; family Myctophidae; genus Protomyctophum; species Protomyctophum parallelum. Next base: position 17,409,482 of record NC_139702.1, on the reverse strand, counting down.
AAAGACACTGAGATGCCCAGACGTGACTACCTAAAAGACACTGAGATGCCCAGACGTGACTACCTAAAGGACACTGAGATGCCCAGACGTGACTACCTAAAGACACTGAGATGCCCAGACGTGACTACCTAAAGACACTGAGATGCCAGACGTGACTACCTAAAAGACACTGAGATGCCCAGACGTGACTACCTAAAACACACTGAGATGCCCAGACGTGACTACCTAAAGGACACTGAGATGCCCAGACGTGACTACCTAAAAGACACTGAGATGCCCAGACGTGACTACCTAAAGGACACTGAGATGCCCAGACGTGACTACCTAAAAGACACTGAGATGCCCAGACGTGACTACCTAAAAGACACTGAGATGCCCAGACGTGACTACCTAAAGGACACTGAGATGCCCAGACGTGACTACCTAAAAGACAATGAGATGCCCAGACGTGACTACCTAAAAGACACTGAGATGCCCAGACGTGACTACCTAAAAGACACTGAGATGCCCAGACGTGACTACCTAAAGGACACTGAGATGCCCAGACGTGACTACCTAAAAGACACTGAGATGCCCAGACGTGACTACCTAAAAGACACTGAGATGCCCAGACGTGACTACCTAAAAGACACTGAGATGCCCAGACGTGACTACCTAAAGGACACTGAGATGCCCAGACGTGACTACCTAAAAGACACTGAGATGCCCAGACGTGACTACCTAAAAGACACTGAGATGCCCAGACGTGACTACCTAAAGGACACTGAGATGCCCAGACGTGACTACCTAAAGGACACTGAGATGCCCAGACGTGACTACCTAAAGGACACTGAGATGCCCAGACGTGACTACCTAAAAGACACTGAGATGCCCAGACGTGACTACCTAAAAGACACTGAGATGCCCAGACGTGACTACCTAAAGGACACTGAGATGCCCAGACGTGACTACCTAAAGGACACTGAGATGCCCAGACGTGACTACCTAAAGGACACTGAGATGCCCAGACGTGACTACCTAACAGACACTGAGATGCCCAGACGTGACTACCTAAAAGACACTGAGATGCCCAGACGTGACTACCTAAAAGACACTGAGATGCCCAGACGTGACTACCTAAAGGACACTGAGATGCCCAGACGTGACTACCTAAAGGACACTGAGATGCCCAGACGTGACTACCTAAAGGACACTGAGATGCCCAGACGTGACTACCTAAATGTCGGGGCAGTTCCTGCTTCTCATCTCCTCCCTCTCTCAAGTTGGCTGCCATGTTGTTCCTATCCTATAAGGGAAGCCAAGTGTGTCTTATTGATGCGTTGTTGTTATTGTTGTTGCTGACTTTGAAACAAAGTAATGACATGAGCATCACTCGAAGAAATGCAATTACAGCCCCCCCCCCCCCTCCTCCTCTCTCTCTCTCTCTCGGAGGAGGAGGAGGAGGAGGAGTGGACTGACGGCACGTTTAATGTGAATCCAGGGAAATGTAGTGTGAACGCAGCGAGGGCTATATGCTAATGAGCTATATGCTAATGCCATGCTGCAGCCATGACGATATATGTGACGCACCCGTCACTCAATAAGCAGGACCCCCCCCCCCCCCCTTATAACCCATTCTGACCTGAGATCAGATTCTATAAATGTTCTTCTACATCCTGACAGTTTCTGAAAAGCTATGTTTCTATGTCAGTCGTTCTTCGATTTTCAAAAATAGCAGACCTACAAGCTCGTAGCGCGCGCTATGAGCTTGTAGATCTGATATTTTTAAATAGCTAAAGCATGACATGATGCCAACACCAAAACGGGTTACTGCCCAAAATGGGTTAAACAGTGGTTCTGACCCGTTTCTCCTTATAAACCCAGTGGGTCTCAAGCAGTGGTCCGGTCCTTTAACCCCCCAGCTAAATGATGGAGAGCTGCATGGCAACATAATGGACCTAGTGGCGCGCTACGAGCTTGTAGATCTGCTATTTTTGAAAAATCGAAGAACGACTGGCGTAGAAGACATTTTTTGAATCTGATCTCAGGTCAGAATGGGTTAATCAGACCAGTGTGTGTCCAGTGGAAACCTCGTATGAATCTGATCTCAGGTCAGAATGGGTTAAACATCTGCATTCTGCATTAAAATAAGTCTGCATTAAAATAAGTCTAAACACAATTTGAAGAATTGTTATTATTTTCTTCTTCAGTCAAGCTAGTGTTAATGAGCGTACTGTGTGTGTGTGTGTGTGTGTGTGTGTGTGTGTGTGTGTGTGTGTGTGTGTGTGTGTGTGTGTGTGTGTGTGTGTGTGTGTGCATGTGTGTGTGTGTGTGTGTGTGTGTGTGTGTGTGTTTGTTTGTGTGTGTGTGCGTGCGTGTGTGTGGGGGGGTGGGGGGCATGTCACTGTTCATCTCTTTTACGTAAGAGAGAGGGGGGAGAGAGAGAGAGAGAGAGAGAGAGAGAGAGAGAGAGAGAGAGAGAGAGAGAGAGAGAGAGAGAGAGAGAGAGAGAGAGAGAGAGAGAGAGAGAGAGAGAGAATGGGGGGGAGGCTCAGAAGGATTGGAAAGCAGAGAACCATAATTATTGTTCTCTCATACTGTATATTTATTGTTGTCTCATACTGTATATGTTCTGCCCCATGTGGTGTAAAAAGTATTGGGTATCAATTCTGCAATATAGAAATGCTATACTTGATTTTGAGTATCTGCCGATACCGATCCGATATTTATATTTTTATAGGACACTTAATGCCATATCACAATATAGCACAATATCCCAAATCACAGACAATATCCAGACTAATATCATGATATGGATAATGGTCTGCTACATGATCCCATGAATGTAAAAGGGGATTGGGCTTCACAGCCATCTAAACACTACAGCATGCAGAGGAGAAGTCATAACAGAACCATCTAAACACTACAGCATGCAGAGGAGAAGTCATAACAGAACCATCTAAACACTACAGCATGCAGAGGAGAAGTCATAACAGAACCATCTAAACACTACAGCATACAGTCATAACAGAACCATCTAAACACTACAGCATGCAGAGGAGAAGTCATAACAGAACCATCTAAACACTACAACATCCAGAGGAGAAGTCATAACAGAACCATCTAAACACTACAACATGCAGTCATAACAGAACCATCTAAACACTACAGCATGCAGTCATAACAGAACCATCTAAACACTACAACATGCAGAGGAGAAGTCATAACAGAACCATCTAAACAGTAAACACTACAGCATGCAGAGGAGAAGTCATAACAGAACCATCTAAACACTACAGCATGCAGAGGAGAAGTCATAACAGAACCATCTAAACACTACAACATGCAGTCATAACAGAACCATCTAAACACTACAGCATGCAGTCATAACAGAACCATCTAAACACTACAACATGCAGAGGAGAAGTCATAACAGAACCATCTAAACACTACAACATGCAGTCATAACAGAACCATCTAAACACTACAACATGCAGTCATAAAAGAACCATCTAAACACTACAACATGCAGTCATAACAGAACCATCTACATACTACAACATGCAGAGGAGAAGTCATAATAGAACCATCTAAACACTTCACAGCCAGCTAAACTCTCCCTCTCAATGTTGTCCTCCAAAGAACAGGTGGATGTTGCACAGGAGTAGCCTAGCTAGTGGCTAATTAACCAGACTAATATCACACCGTCGTGGGCAGGCAATTTTATTTTTTTCCCAACGGCCGATTCGCGTCTGGCTTATCAGCCAGGCTATAGCACAGGAGTAGATTTATTACAAAAAAAGTGTAAAACTGAAACACAAAATTAAGAAGGCCGAAGTCACGCAAGTGTATAAGTATTTTCATTTTAAGCATACATTTGTAAGAGGTAAGGTAACCAATACTGAACTGGTAAGGTTTAATAGTTGTATTGTTTGACATAAATTGTAACTCCTAGCCTACTACGCAAGCTCAACTCCTTTAGAGTGAGCACTCATATGTCTATAAGAACCTGCTAGAGGGGATCTTGACGTTTAACATTTAGCAATGTGGTATTATGGCAATCTAAATGTAGCCTAAAAGGAAGGAGCAAGCTGCAGCGAATAGTACAAAGTATACAAAGTACCAAAAGCTAAGCTAACCCATTTTTTTGAATTGCCACTGTTGTCCTGCACTTTTTTTGCCATGATTGTGTAAGTGTTGTTGCTGTTGTTGTAACCACACGTGGACAATAAATTAATCTAACTAACTAACTAACTAAGAGCAACCACAGGGCCAAAGCCTAAACTCACTTATTTAGGTTACATTTTTATCTTGTAAACTGTTACTATTAGTTTGACCATCATTGTTGTCAATTTATGTTTCTGCTCTTACTCTGTGTTGTGTTTGCTCCTTTGTGCCTTATTGTTTTAACTTGATTTTTTATATTGTTGTTTTTACTGTACAGCACTTTGTAACTTAGTTTTGAAAAGTGCTCTATAAATAAAATTGACTTACTTACTTACTAAACTACCACTACTGCCAAGCATGGCATAAAGATGACGAACATGTGGAACTATATTACAATAGCGTCAATATACACAGTCACACAGTTGGAGAATATGTCTACTTACATATTTTGCCACTCAAAGGGTAAAAACAAACTGATGGCTTTGGATCATAAACCACTCTCCACATGATCCTTCATGTTGTTTTGCAGTACACTTCCTGTACCATTAGAATCCAGCAACAGAAGTAGAAAGACAACAAAAACAGCGCCCCCTGGAGACAGGGAGGCACCAACTAAAGAATAATTGGAACAACTATGCCCCCAGAAAGTAAATTAAGGAAAATGTGACGTCACGGATATAATATTGATTCCCGATTCATGTTTTTTAGCATTTGAAAATGACGTGATCGGCCCTGATTTCCGATCACGTGATCGGAGAGTATACTGTAGGCCAGGGTTCCCCAATTAATTTCCCTCAAGGGCCATATTTTGACTAGGGTACACGCGTGCATGCGTGCATGCGTGCATGCATGCATGCGTGTGCGCGTGTAAATGCGTGCGGTGTGTGGCTCAAAGCAGGAGGCTTTACTTACACAGCAGTGTTTGTGTGTGTGTGTGTCAGTGTTAATTTTGACAGCAAAGTATATGCTGTCAAATTACGATTTAGCATTACTAGTCTTATAGTCTTTTGAATAACACACAACATTATAGTTTTAGTCTTCCAAGTACTCAATGTGCAGAATGTCCCATTTTCACAACTTTTCAAATGTATACACAGTAGGCCTAAAAAAATCGTATTTTCGTATTTTTAGGCCTAAAATCTTTTTGAAAAGAGCAGATTTACATAAGCTCACAATCACTGTGTATTATGCAATGCTGGGTAATAATATGGGACCTAACTATAAGCAAGCTGAGGAATTCAAGGAGAAGGGAGAGCCTCGTTCAAACCAATGGATGCCGTGTCCTACACCAAAAAAAACTCTTGTCAGCGCAATAACCGCTGCAGCTGATAATGCCTCGCGAAGCACCACATTTTCCGCTCGTGATATATTTCACAGAGTGTGTAAGACAGATGTGCAGTTTAGATGCAGCCTCCATGTGTGAGTTACTGCCACCGCGCGTGTCTGCTATCTGCTCACAGGAACGCTCAGTGGCGTGCACAGACATTTAGAGGGGCAGGTGCTCAAGTGAAAAAAAAGGGCACCTTGTGCAGCGCATTTTGGGGCGGGAACCCATTTTGGTGCTTTATAGCTATTTTTCTTTAATCAAAGAACCACTGACATAGAAACATAGCTTTAGATTGTGGGGGGCCTAAATAATATAGTAGAAGTGTTTTTTAATCAAGATTTGATCAATGTCACCGCATGGTCCACACACTACAAATTAAGAAGAAAAAAAAACTTTTTTTTTCTTTTTTTTTAAGAGCAACACTGCCAAAAGGGCAGGGGTTGCTCTAGCACCCCCTAGTGTCTATCTGTGCACGCCACTGGGAACAGGAACGCTACCCCCCCCGCCCCATGCGTTGTTTTATCACGCAGTGCATGATGAGGCACACACGCATCCTTCATAAATACAACATGCATGATGAGGCACACACGCATCCTTCATAAATACAACATGCATGATGAGGCACACACACATCCTTCATAAATACAACATGATGAGGCACACACACATCCTTCATAAATACAACATGCATGATGAGGCACACACGCATCCTTCATAAATACAACATGCATGATGAGGCACACACGCATCCTTCATAAATACAACATGAGGCACACACGCATCCTTCATAAATACAACATGCATGATGAGGCACACACGCATCCTTCATAAATACAACATGCATGATGAGGCACACACGCATCCTTCATAAATACAACATGCATGATGAGGCACACACGCATCCTTCATAAATACAACATGCATGATGAGGCACACACGCATCCTTCATAAATACAACATGCATGATGAGGCACACACGCATCCTTCATAAATACAACATGCATGATGAGGCACACACGCATCCTTCATAAATACAACATGAGGCACACACGCATCCTTCATAAATACAACATGCATGATGAGGCACACACGCATCCTTCATAAATACAACATGCATGATGAGGCACACACGCATCCTTCATAAATACAACATGCATGATGAGGCACACACGCATCCTTCATAAATACAACATGCATGATGAGGCACACACGCATCCTTCATAAATACAACATGCATGATGAGGCACACACGCATCCTTCATAAATACAACATGCAATTCCCATCAATTTATGCAGACATTTATGTTAATGTTGGTGAGTGTTGTTGACGAGGGCTGTGCCCACCATACATCACCCATTAGACTATAGGGGGTTCTCAACCTGGGGGGTCGCGACCCCTCGGGTTGTCTGTGACCAACCATACATCACCCATTAGACTATAGGGGGTTCTCAACCTGGGGGGTCACGACCCCTCGGGTGGTCTGTGACCACCATACATCACCCATTAGACTATAGGGGGTTCTCAACCTGGGGGGTCACGACCCCTCGGGTGGTCTGTGACCACCATACATCACCCATTAGACTATAGGGGGTTCTCAACCTGGGGGGTCACGACCCCTCGGGTGGTCTGTGACCACCATACATCACCCATTAGACTATAGGGGGTTCTCAACCTGGGGGGTCACGACCCCTCGGGTGGTCTGTGACCACCATACATCACCCATTAGACTATAGGGGGTTCTCAACCTGGGGGGTCACGACCCCTCGGGTGGTCTGTGACCAACCATACATCACCCATTAGACTATAGGGGTTCTCAACCTGGGGGGTCGCGACCCCTCGGGTTGTCTGTGACCACCATACATCACCCATTAGACTAGAGGGGGTTCTCAACCTGGGGGGTCGCGACCCCTCGGGTTGTCTGTGACCAACCATACATCACCCATTAGACTATAGAGGCGTTCTCAACCTGGGGGGTCGCGACCCCTCAATTTATTTTGGGGGGTCCCCAAAATATTTTCAAAAGAAATTGGCAACTGAATGGCTGGAAAATGGAAATGAAGAGTTTACATAATAGTACACATAATTATAGTACATGCATACACCTTCCCTAATGATTATATCTGGTTTCAGTATTTATGTATGGTGGATTGTCTCTATTATTAACCCATTCTGACCTGAGATCAGATTCTATAAATGTATTCTACATCCTGACAGTTTTCTGAAAAAGCTATGTTTCTATGTCAGTCGTTCTTCGATTTTTCAAATCAAGGTACATTATGTATTCGGCCTTTGAGCCACGGACCACCATTTGTGACCCGATTTGACCGAGGGACTGCCGTCGTGCAACCTCCAGCTTTTCACCTGCAGAGGAGAAAAAACTGAATTTATTTATTTTGAATCCAAAATGAGTTAATAATAGCACATGCAGGCATTCTCTTCACATAATAGAGCATGTCTGAAATAAATATCAGAGCTGAAATGGACAAATGTGAATATGAAATATTGTAAATATGAAATAAATGCATTGGTACCACCTGGAAGCCCCCTCAAGGACCACTGGTTGAAAAGCACTGCATTTAGAGCAGGGGTGGGCAACTTTGACGATGGCAAGGGCCACTATATTTCCACACTCACTCCAGAGGGCCGCTATAGTTCCACACTCACTCCAGAGGGCCACTATATTTCCACACTCACTCCAGAGGGCCACTATATTTCCACACTCACTCCAGAGGGCCGCTATAGTTCCACACTCACTCCAGAGGGCCACAATAGTTCCACACTCACTCCAGAGGGCCACTATAGTTCCACACTCACTCCAGAGGGCCACTATAGTTCCACACTCACTCCAGAGGGCCACTATAGTTCCACACTCACTCCAGAGGGCCACTATATTTCCACACTCACTCCAGAGGGCCACTATATTTCCACACTCACTCCAGAGGGCCACTATAGTTCCACACTCACTCCAGAGGGCCACTAGTTCCACACTCACTCCAGAGGGCCACTATAGTTCCACACTCACTCCAGAGGGCCACTATAGTTCCACACTCACTCCAGAGGGCCACTATATTTCCACACTCACTCCAGAGGGGCCACATTGCATGTTATTGTCATAGCAAAAAATAGCCGATCTGCAAGCTAAAAACGCATCGCAATGCGACGCGTTTTGAGCTTGTAGATCAGCTATTTTTGCTATATATTTGAATTGAAAACCTCATTAATCTTTTGCTATTTTTGAATTGAAATCCTGAAAAGTAACCTTTTTATTGAATTTCAAATGCATTTAGTGATAGTTATGTTAACTTTATTAACTGTTAACATGACTACATTGGACACAATGTATTTACAGTATATAGTTATTTAATAATGAAGTAATTAAAGCGGGTTTGGAATTGTGACCGCTGAAATTAATAATCAGTATTCTGATATTAACACGCGGGCTGCATTAACCCATTCTGAACGGGAACCCATTTTGGTGTTATAGCATCATGTTATGCTTTAGCTATTGAAAAATAGCAGATCTACAAGCTCGTAGCGCGCCACCGAGTGGCGCGCTACGAGCTTGTAGGTCTGCTATTTTTGAAAAATCAAAGCACGACTGACGTTTTTAGAATCTGATCTCAGGTCAGAATGGTGTTAATCAGACCAGTGTGTGTCCAGTGGAAACCTCGTATGAATCTGATCTCAGGTCAGAATGGGTTACGTGAAGGTGGGGGGCCGCATGTGGCCCCCGGGCCGTTAGTTGCCCACCCCTGATTTAGAGAGCTCCTACTGTGAGAGTACTATAGGCAGCCTGCCTGGCCTGCTGCCATCCAGCAGACACTAGGGGGTGCTAGAGCACCCCCTGCCCTTTTGGCAATGTGCCCTTTTGAGAAAAAAAAAGGGTGTGAACCCCTTTTGGTGTTTATAGCATTATGTTATGCTTTAGCTATTGAAAAATAGCAGATCTACAAGCTCATAGCGCGCCACCGAGTGGCGCGCTACGAGCTTGTAGGTCTGCTATTTTTGAAAAATCGAAGAACCACTGACAAGGAAACATTGTTTTTTCAGAAAACTGTCAGGATGTAGAAGACATTTTTTGAATCTGATCTCAGGTCAGAATGGGTTAAGGCAACCTGCCGGTTCCACGTGCTATAGGTGCCCTTTTTTTCACTAGAGCACCTGCCCCTCTAAATGTCTGTGCACGCCACTGCCATCCAGCATGTATATTTGACGAGGCTGACGACATACAATGAACACGGTGTTTATTGCCACAAAACGTTCCCCGCTGCGATGCTGAAATGCTTTGATGTCTCGGCAGAGAGAGAGGAGCTCAAATGAACGTCACTAAAGCTGCTCCATTGTTCCAGATGCACAGTCACAGTGGACGCAGGGATCCCCATTACGTTTGGAGGGAGGCTTGCTTATCCTGGATAATGTATGATTGTTACAGAGCTGTATAGTCATCAACACCCACTGACTGATATTAACATGAATCCATCTTCAACCGCTTATCCGTAGTCGGGTCGCGGGGGGCAACAGCTCCACCAGAGTGCTCCAGATTTCCCTCTCCAGAGCAACATTAGTGACTTCCTCCTGGGGGGATCCCGAGACATCCAACTGCGCCTTGGTCTGCCCCGGGGTCTCCTCCCAGTGGGACGTGATCCTTGGTCTGCCCCGGGGTCTCCTCCCAGTGGGACGTGATCCTTGGTCTGCCCCAGGGTCTCCTCCCAGGGGGACGTGGTCCTTGGTCTGCCCCGGGGTCTCCTCCCAGTGGGACGTGATCCTTGGTCTGCCCCAGGGTCTCCTCCCAGGGGGACGTGGTCCTTGGTCTGCCCCGGGGTCTCCTCCCATGTGGGACATGATCCTTGGTCTGCCCCGGGGTCTCCTCCCAGTGGGACGTGGTCCTTGGTCTGCCCCGGGGTCTCCTCCCAGTGGGACGTGGTCCTTGGTCTGCCCCGGGGTCTCCTCCCAGTGGGACGTGGTCCTTGGTCTGCCTTCCTCTGCTTTAGGAGGAGGAGGATGAGCCCTGGAGAAAAGACCTTCCTCTCCTTTAGGAGGAGGAGGATGAGCCCTGGAGAAAAGACCTTCCTCTGCTTTAGGAGGAGGAGGATGAGCCCTGGAGAAAAGACCTTCCTCTCCTTTAGGAGGAGGAGGATGAGCCCTGGAGAAAAGACCTTCCTCTCATTTAGGAGGAGGAGGATGAGCCCTGGAGAAAAGACCTTCCTCTCATTTAGGAGGAGGAGGATGAGCCCTGGAGAAAAGACCTTCCTCTGCTTTAGGAGGAGGAGGATGAGCCCTGGAGAAAAGACCTTCCTCTCCTTCAGGAGGAGGAGGATGAGCCCTGGAGAAAAGACCTTCCTCTGCTTTAGGAGGAGGATGAGCCCTGGAGAAAAGACCTTCCTCTGCTTTAGGAGGAGGAGGATGAGCCCTGGAGAAAAGACCTTCCTCTCCTTCAGGAGGAGGAGGATGAGCCCTGGAGAAAAGACCTTCCTCTCCTTCAGGAGGAGGATGAGCCCTGGAGAAAAGACCTTCCTCTGCTTTAGGAGGAGGAGGATGAGCCCTGGAGAAAAGACCTTCCTCTCCTTTAGGAGGAGGAGGATGAGCCCTGGAGAAAAGACCTTCCTCTCCTTTAGGAGGAGGAGGATGAGCCCTGGAGAAAAGACCTTCCTCTGCTTTAGGAGGAGGAGGATGAGCCCTGGAGAAAAGACCTTCCTCTCCTTCAGGAGGAGGAGGAGCCCTGGAGAAAAGACCTTCCTCTCCTTTAGGAGGAGGAGGATGAGCCCTGGAGAAAAGACCTTCCTCTGCTTTAGGAGGAGGATGAGCCCTGGAGAAAAGACCTTCCTCTCCTTCAGGAGGAGGAGGATGAGCCCTGGAGAAAAGACCTTCCTCTCCTTTAGGAGGAGGAGGATGAGCCCTGGAGAAAAGACCTTCCTGTCCTTTAGGAGGAGGAGGATGAGCCCTGGAGAAAAGACCTTCCTCTGCTTTAGGAGGAGGAGGATGAGCCCTGGAGAAAAGACCTTCCTCTCCTTCAGGAGGAGGAGGATGAGCCCTGGAGAAAAGACCTTCCTCTCCTTTAGGAGGAGGAGGATGAGCCCTGGAGAAAAGACCTTCCTCTCCTTCAGGAGGAGGAGGATGAGCCCTGGAGAAAAGACCTTCCTCTCCTTTAGGAGGAGGAGGATGAGCCCTGGAGAAAATACCTTCCTCTGCTTTAGGAGGAGGAGGATGAGCCCTGGAGAAAAGACCTTCCTCTCCTTCAGGAGGAGGAGGAGGAGCCCTGGAGAAAAGACCTTCCTCTGCTTTAGGAGGAGGAGGAGGAGCCCTGGAGAAAAGACCTTCCTCTGCTTTAGGAGGAGGAGGATGAGCCCTGGAGAAAAGACCTTCCTCTCCTTCAGGAGGAGGATGAGCCCTGGAGAAAAGACCTTCCTCTCCTTTAGGAGGAGGAGGATGAGCCCTGGAGAAAAGACCTTCCTCTCCTTCAGGAGGAGGAGGAGCCCTGGAGAAAAGACCTTCCTCTGCTTTAGGAGGAGGATGAGCCCTGGAGAAAAGACCTTCCTCTGCTTTAGGAGGAGGAGGATGAGCCCTGGAGAAAAGACCTTCCTCTCCTTCAGGAGGAGGAGGATGAGCCCTGGAGAAAAGACCTTCCTCTCCTTTAGGAGGAGGAGGATGAGCCCTGGAGAAAAGACCTTCCTCTCCTTCAGGAGGAGGAGGATGAGCCCTGGAGAAAAGACCTTCCTCTCCTTTAGGAGGAGGAGGATGAGCCCTGGAGAAAAGACCTTCCTCTCCTTTAGGAGGAGGATGAGCCCTGGAGAAAAGACCTTCCTGTCCTTTAGGAGGAGGAGGATGAGCCCTGGAGAAAAGACCTTCCTCTGCTTTAGGAGGAGGAGGATGAGCCCTGGAGAAAAGACCTTCCTCTCCTTCAGGAGGAGGAGGATGAGCCCTGGAGAAAAGACCTTCCTCTCCTTTAGGAGGAGGAGGATGAGCCCTGGAGAAAAGACCTTCCTCTCCTTCAGGAGGAGGAGGATGAGCCCTGGAGAAAAGACCTTCCTCTCCTTTAGGAGGAGGAGGATGAGCCCTGGAGAAAATACCTTCCTCTGCTTTAGGAGGAGGAGGAGCCCTGGAGAAAAGACCTTCCTCTCCTTCAGGAGGAGGAGGATGAGCCCTGGAGAAAAGACCTTCCTCTCCTTTAGGAGGAGGAGGATGAGCCCTGGAGAAAATACCTTCCTCTGCTTTAGGATGAGGAGGATGAGCCCTGGAGAAAAGACCTTCCTCTCCTTTAGGAGGAGGAGGATGAGCCCTGGAGAAAAGACCTTCCTCTGCTTTAGGAGGAGGAGGATGAGCCCTGGAGAAAAGACCTTCCTCTGCTTTAGGAGGAGGAGGATGAGCCCTGGAGAAAAGACCTTCCTCTGCTTTAGGAGGAGGATGAGCCCTGGAGAAAAGACCTTCCTCTGCTTTAGGAGGAGGAGGATGAGCCCTGGAGAAAAGACCTTCCTCTCCTTTAGGAGGAGGAGGATGAGCCCTGGAGAAAAGACCTTCCTCTCCTTTAGGAGGAGGAGGAGCCCTGGAAAAAAGACCTTCCTCTCCTTTAGGAGGAGGAGGATGAGCCCTGGAGAAAAGACCTTCCTCTCCTTTAGGAGGAGGAGGATGAGCCCTGGAGAAAAGACCTTCCTCTGCTTTAGGAGGAGGAGGATGAGCCCTGGAGAAAAGACCGTCCTCTGCTTTAGGAGGAGGAGGAGCCCTGGAGAAAAGACCTTCCTCTCCTTTAGGAGGAGGAGGATGAGCCCTGGAGAAAAGACCTTCCTCTGCTTTAGGAGGAGGAGGATGAGCCCTGGAGAAAAGACCGTCCTCTGCTTTAGGAGGAGGAGGAGCCCTGGAGAAAAGACCTTCCTCTCCTTCAGGAGGAGGAGGATGAGCCCTGGAGAAAATACCTTCCTCTGCTTTAGGAGGAGGAGGAGCCCTGGAGAAAAGACCTTCCTCTCCTTTAGGAGGAGGAGGATGAGCCCTGGAGAAAAGACCTTCCTCTGCTTTAGGAGGAGGAGGATGAGCCCTGGAGAAAAGACCGTCCTCTGCTTTAGGAGGAGGAGGATGAGCCCTGGAGAAAAGACCTTCCTCTCCTTTAGGAGGAGGAGGATGAGCCCTGGAGAAAAGACCTTCCTCTGCTTTAGGAGGAGGAGGATGAGCCCTGGAGAAAAGACCGTCCTCTGCTTTAGGAGGAGGAGGATGAGCCCTGGAGAAAAGACCTTCCTCTCCTTTAGGAGGAGGAGGATGAGCCCTGGAGAAAAGACCTTCCTCTCCTTCAGGAGGAGGAGGATGAGCCCTGGAGAAAAGACCTTCTTCTCCTTCAGGAGGAGGAGGATGAGCCCTGGAGAAAAGACCTTCCTCTCCTTTAGGAGGAGGAGGATGAGCCCTGGAGAAAAGACCTTCCTCTCCTTCAGGAGGAGGAGGATGAGCCCTGGAGAAAAGACCTTCCTCTCCTTTAGGAGGAGGAGGATGAGCCCTGGAGAAAAGACCTTCCTCTCCTTTAGGAGGAGGAGGATGAGCCCTGGAGAAAAGACCTTCCTCTCCTTCAGGAGGAGGATGAGCCCTGGAGAAAAGACCTTCCTCTCCTTTAGGAGGAGGAGGATGAGCCCTGGAGAAAAGACCTTCCTCTCCTTTAGGAGGAGGAGGATGAGCCCTGGAGAAAAGACCTTCCTCTCCTTTAGGAGGAGGAGGATGAGCCCTGGAGAAAAGACCTTCCTCTGCTTTAGGAGGAGGAGCCCTGGAGCTCCTTTCCTGTGAAGAGGAAGGAGTTCCGGATCGAAAACACATCTTTGCCACAATACCACAAAAACAATCTGATAATCAGTGATGTAAATACAGTAGGTTTGCAATGTAATGAGTCCCGGGATGCAGGGATGGTCTTTTAGAAATGAGTCCCAGGGACATTTTATGAGTCCCACTTAGGAGTCATATTTAGCATTTTTCTTCTTTTTTTTTTTTTTTTTACAAATTGCAGCATTTAACTTGTCTCCCATTTCATTTTATTTGGTTATCATGGTTATATTCATGTAGAATATATTCATGTATAGAATATAACCAAATGCATGTATAAAGAAGAAATTATTATTATAACTATAAAGCCAGCAAAAACAGAAGAATGAAAAACAGTACAGTAGTGCTGAGGTCGTTGTTTTACTCTCTACTGTAGATAATAAACAGAGATATTTAATAATTTCATGCAGTATCGTGCCACCGTATAATCATCTATGTCCTTCCTTCCTTGTTTCTCATATAATTCATCTTGTGTCTCATACACACACACACACACACACACACACACACACACACACACACACACACACACACACACACACACACACACACACACACACACACACACACACACACACACACACACACACACACAATAATTACACCGTGGCTTCCTGCATAATCAAAGTTGGATGTCATAAATTTACCAGCATGTGATATAAAAAAAATCCTCAGCTGTCCCTCTGATGAATATGGTTTACCATACCTGAGTTATTCATAACAAACAAACTCTCTCTCTCTCTCTCTCTCTCTGTCTCTGTCTCTGTCTCTGTCTCTGTCTCTCTCTCTCTCTCTCTCTCTCTCTCTCTCTCTGTCTCTGTCTCTGTCTCTCTCTCTGGCCTCAGTCACACTATGGAGACACCTGTCTTGTCCATGTTTAATGCCCCCCCCCCCCCCCCCCCCCCCCCCGATGCATTTCCAATGGAAGTCAAATGGTTGCACCAAACATCAAACAAAAATGTGACTTCCAATGGAAGTCACATGGTTTGACAAAACATTTTAGTTTGATGGCTGTGTCTGGCTGTGTTTCCATCGCTCAAAATTATAATTTATTTGTAAATAAGCGAACTAGCATAACACCCCATAGCCCCATTCAATTCAATGCAATTCATTGAGGGCTTATGGTAGGGGAAATACCCAATAAGGAGTTTTTGCACAAAAAAAACACCTGGACCTCTTTGGTGGGGACGTAACAACTACAAATAACACCTGGACCTCTTTGGTGGGGACGTAACAACTACAAATAACACCTGTACCTCTTTGGTGAGGACGTAACAACTACAAATAACACCTGGACCTCTTTGGTGGGGACGTAACAACTACAAATAACACCTGGACCTCTTTGGTGGGGACGTAACAACTACAAATAACACCTGGACCTCTTTGGTGGGGACGTAACAACTACAAATAACACCTGGACCTCTTTGGTGGGGACGTACCAACTACAAATAACACCTGGACCTCTTTGGTGGGGACGTAACAACTACAAATAACACCTGGACCTCTTTGGTGGGGACGTAACAACTACAAATAACACCTGGACCTCTTTGGTGGGGACGTAACAACTACAAATAACACCTGGACCTCTTTGGTGGGGACGTAACAACTACAAATAACACCTGGACCTCTTTGGTGGGGACGTAACAACTACAAATAACACCTGGACCTCTTTGGTGGGGACGTAACAACTACAAATAACACCTGGACCTCTTTGGTGGGGGACGTAACAACTACAAATAACACCTGGACCTCTTTGGTGGGGACGTCACAACAACAAATAACACCTGGACCTCTTTGGTGGGGGACGTAACAACTAGAAATAACACCTGGACCTCTTTGGTGGGGGACGTAACAACTACAAATAACACCTGGACCTCTTTGGTGGGGACGTAACAACTACAAATAACACCTGGACCTCTTTGGTGGGGACGTAACAACTACAAATAACACCTGGACCTCTTTGGTGGGGACGTAACAACTACAAATAACACCTGGACCTCTTTGGTGGGGGACGTAACAACTACAAATAACACCTGGACCTCTTTGGTGGGGACGTCACAACTACAAATAACACCTGGACCTCTTTGGTGGGGGACGTAACAACTACAAATAACACCTGGACCTCTTTGGTGGGGGACGTAACAACTACAAATAACACCTGGACCTCTTTGGTGGGGACGTAACAACTACAAATAACACCTGGACCTCTTTGGTGGGGGACGTAACAACTACAAATAACACCTGGACCTCTTTGGTGGGGACGTACCAACTACAAATAACACCTGGACCTCTTTGGTGGGGACGTAACAACTACAAAGAAAGGAAAGAAAGATAAGAAAGCATTCTAGCATGGAATTCACCTTTAAACACGGACACAAGACACAAGACACGGACAGGACAGGACAGGTGTCTCCATAGCGTGACAGAGGCCTTTGGAGACAAAACCAGGACAAGGAGAGCGAACACTAGTACAGTCTGTCGCTCTGCGGCCGTGCTGTCTGTCGCTCTGCGGCCGTGCTGTCTGTCGCTCTGCGGCCGTGCTGTCTGTCGCTCTGCGGCCGTGCTGTCTGTCGCTCTGCGGCCGTGCTGTCTGTCGCTCTGCAGCCGTGCTGTCTGTCGCTCTGCGGCCGTGCTGTCTGTCGCTCTGCGGCCGTGCTGTCTGTCGCTCTGCGGCCGTGCTGTCTGTCGCTCTGCGGCCGTGCTGTCTGTCGCTCTGCGGCCGTGCTGTCTGTCGCTCTGCGGCCGTGCTGTCTGTCGCTCTGCAGCCGTGCTGTCTGTCGCTCTACAGTTGGTGTAGTGGTACTGTATAAACT
Source organism: Protomyctophum parallelum (assembly GCF_964188405.1). Classification (NCBI taxonomy): domain Eukaryota; kingdom Metazoa; phylum Chordata; class Actinopteri; order Myctophiformes; family Myctophidae; genus Protomyctophum; species Protomyctophum parallelum. The sequence goes on along the minus strand of NC_139702.1, from coordinate 17,392,405 downwards.
CTTTGGGGTTGGTGTAGTGGTACTGTATAAACTCTGTGGGGTTGGTGTAGTGGTACTGTATAAACTCTTTGGGTTGGTGTAGTGGTACTGTATAAACTCTTTGGGGTTGGTGTAGTGGTACTGTATAAACTCTTTGGGGTTGGTGTAGTGGTACTGTATAAACTCTGTGGGGTTGGTGTAGTGGTACTGTATAAACGCATAGCGTGACAGAGGCCTTTGGAGACAAAACCAGGACAAGGAGAGCGAACACTAGTACAGTCTGTCGCTCTGCGGCCGTGCTGTCTGTCGCTCTGCGGCCGTGCTGTCTGTCGCTCTGCGGAAGGAACGGAAGGAATCAGGCAATTGCAGAATGACAATGCAGTCAAAACAGGAATCCACGGACAAGCAACCATGACAACAAACTATAATCTGACGAGGGAACACTGAACACTGGGAGGTATAAATAGACACAGGTGCAACATAACTACAATCAACACATGATTGGCTGACACTAAACAGGTGAAATACAATGCAGACTGGTGAGACAAGGCAGGCAACAACAAATGGAGCAGACAAGAAACACCAGGAACACAACTACACAATAAGACAGACATCGTGACACGTCCACTGGCCCTGGACTGTGACCGCATCCATTCCAGGGTGTCGCTCCAGCCCAGCCTCATGGATAGTTGAGGTCGGCACACATTATTATCTGACCAAACACCCATAAGGTCACATATCTGACCAAAAACCAAAGGTTTATAGAGGAATGACCGGTTCAGTCATGAGGGCCCCTGCCTGCGTGCGCGAGACTATTTCAAATAGGCGTCAACGCCGTGTTCATGTATAGGTCACCGAGGTCACAACGCCGGAACGGCAGCTAAATCGTGCTTGTGGTCGACCGACAGTTTGGTGGGAACCGTGGCGTGGGAGGAGACCATAGAGTTATGTTATATCGGAGGAGACTCGAGAAACAGCAGATCCAGTCGATCGGAGGCAGCGTGATCGTGGCTGGCGGTAAACTAAAACTAAATGACTAAACTTAATTTGTAGTGTGTGGACCATGCGGTGACATTGATCAAATATTGATAAAGAAAACGCTTCTACTATATTATTTAGGCCCCCCACAATCTAAAGCTATGTTTCTATGTCAGTGGTTCTTCGATTAAAAGAAATAGCAGACCTACAAGCTCGTACAAGCTCGTAGCGCGCCACCGAGTGGCGTGCTACGAGCTTGCAGAGATGGGCAGTATTTGAAATACATGTATTTGAAATACGTATTTGAAATACTTTTTTGTATTTTGTAATTTGTATTTCGCTGAGATGGAAGAAATTAGATGTATTTTGTATTTAGATACATTTTTTGACCCAGTATTTGTATTTTGTATCAAAATACATTTTCAATATATTTTGCCCATCAGAGATGGGCAGTATTTGAAATACATGTATTTGAAATACGTATTTGAAATACTTTTTTGTATTTTGTAATTTGTATTTCGCTGGGATGGAAGATGTATTTTGTATTTTGTATTTAGTTACATTTTTGACCCAGTATTTGTATTTTGTATCAAAATACATTTTCAATGTATTTTGCCCATCTCTGCGAGCTTGTAGATCTGCTATTTTTCAATGGTTCCCGCCCCGAAATGTGCCCTTTTTTTCACTTGAGCGCCTGCCCCTCTAAATGTCTGTGCACGCCACTGAAATGAAAACTATAAAGAGACTATGACTAAAACCAACAAGAACAACACTGCTGTATAGCCTATACCAATTTATACATTAGGCTTTGGTCTCACCTGAATGTCACTCCAGGGATGAATGGTCATCAATCTTATCTTATTTTATTATTTGTTTTAATCTCATTTTATGTAGGCTATATACATACAATCCATTGATGTATATGTATCTCATACATCAATGGATGCAGAAAAGTCGATTTATGGATACGTCGCAATTTTTTGTGACACAATATTCAAAGTTATTCATCTATCTATCTTAAATTATTTTATACTAAATACCAGATTACTGTGGGGGGGGGGGGGCTGGCAGGATTTAGGGGGAACGGCCGCTATCATATATCAGTTCTGCCGCGCGGCCATGGTTCCTCCCTGCTGGAGCGGGCGTGGCTGAACAGCGAGGCACAGCCAGGCCTGTAATGAATCCTAAATGCCAACGCCTTTAGGCAGCGACATCACGGCTTCCCTTCCTTCAACTATAGATTCCTCCCTCCCTCCCTCCCTCCCTCCATCCCTCCATCCCTCCATCCCTCCCTCCATCCCTCCATCCCTCCATCCCTCCATCCCTCCATCCCTCCCTCTCTCCCTCTCTCCCTCCCTCCCTCCCTCCCTCCATCCCTCCATCCCTCCCTCCCTCCCTCCCTCCCTTCCTCCCTTCCTCCCTTCCTCCCTCCTCTTTTGAATTCTGGACTTTTACTTGTAATGGAGTATTTGCATTGCTTCTTCTCTGCTTTCTATACGATTATTTTTCAGCATGCAACCAAGTGTAAAATTACTTATACTGGATCTCTCATCCGCTATAGCACATTTTAGTCTAGTTTTTATTTCTTGACGAAATTGTCGATATATTTAGTCTCATAGTTTTAGTCATCAATATCATAGCTTAGTTTTAATTTCGTAGAAATTAGAATCTTTTTTTTTTGTATCGAGAATTGATCAATGTCACCATGGTACACATACTGTCCACGCATACTGTTTTTTTTAAAGGGCACATTGCTGTCCAAAAGGGCAGGTGGTGCATGCTCTATAGCACCCCCTAGTGTCCATCTGTGCACGCCACTGAAACTATACTTGTTCTGTTCGGTCTAACATTTCACCTCCCTTGCACTGCGCTGCCTCCCAGACTCCCCGAGTCTCTACCTACGAACCCTAACGTTTCACCTCCCTTGCACTGCGCTGCCTCCCAGACTCCCCGAGTCTCTACCTACGAACCCTAACATTTCACCTCATTTGCACTGCGCTGCCTCCCAGACTCCCCGAGTCTCTACCTACGAACCCTAACGTTTCACCTCCCTTGCACTGCGCTGCCTCCCAGACTCCCCGAGTCTCTACCTACGAACCCTAACGTTTCACCTCATTTGCACTGCGCTGCCTCCCAGACTCCCCGAGTCTCTATGGTACGAACAGCTAAAGTAAGCCATTTGTTTGCTGATAGTGCTGCTATATATCTAACGCCTTGTCTTCTTTACTTTTGCTGTTTCTCCAAATATTGCTTTTTTTGGAACCAGGGGAGAAGAGTGTACGGTTGGTGTTAGTGAGGATTAATCCATTCTGGGCTGGAGGAACCCCTTTTGGTGTTTTAACTTTTAACGCATTATGTTTACAGCTTTAGCTGTTGAGAAATAGCAGATCTATAACAAGCTCATATAGCGCGGCACCGAAAGCCGCTCTATATGAGCTTGTAGGTCTGCTATATTTTTGAAGAATCGTGAGAATGTGGCGCAAATCTTTGAATTGATATTCTTTCAGAGCGAACGTTTATAACTCTTTGCATCTGAGGGGTTCCTGCAGGAATAAGCTATTTTCAGATGGGGGTCGGAGGCATATTACACATATATATATATATATATATATATATATATATATATATATATATATATTTGGTGCTCCTTGACATGAAAATGTTTGAGAACCACAGACAGAAACATGGGTTTTTTTTCTCAGAAAACTGTCATGATTTATAAGACATTTTGTAGCGTGGTTCTCAGGTCTCAACGGGTTAAGGGAAGCTGTGTGGAGCCTAGCCCCGGGTGCGAGGTGTGTACACACAGTGCACTGTGCAGCATTTAATGTCAGTCAGAGATAGTGGTGGTGTGTGTGGAGTCCTGCAGGGCCCAGGCGTTAGACAGGCTCATTGAAGTGTTTTCACACTATTTTCAGTGTAACGCATTTACATATTAAACCAATTCTGACCTGAGATCAGATTCATACGAGGTTTCCACTGGACACACACTGGTCTGACCTGAGATCAGATTCTAAAAATGTCAGTCGTTCTTCGATTTTTCAAAGTGGCGCGCTATGAGCTTGTAGGTCTGCTATTTTTCAATAGCTAAAGCATAACATGATGCTAACACCAAAATGGGTTCCCGTTCAGAATGGGTTAATCATACGCAGCAAATAGAAAATGCTGTAGTGATTTTTTTTTTATAAGTACAAACCTAAAAAAGTCAGTCCGTCCGTCCGTCACACCTCTTGACCTCAAACCCTTAGATCTCCATATATGGAGCTGACCTGTTCTGACATTTCATAATGTCGATCTGACCTCATCAAACCCTGTAGACTCAAGACACGCTCCATATACATGGCTAGTACATAATTAATTCCATATGTTGATCCTACCCCCCCCCCCCCCCCCCCCATGCCAGTGCTCGCCCAGCAGTCACCCTGTAGGCGGATGCTTCTCGCCCTCAGGGCGTCTTAAGGCTCGTACATACGTCTGGATTTTCGGTGTCTGGGTGACCGCCAAACTACAACATGACGTCACTGAGGTGACCACCGACCTACAACATGATCAGGGGCGGCCTTAGGAATCTGGAGGACTGTTTCAAGACCAAATATGAGGCCCCCATATACCTATGACATCATTATTTTGTTGATACAGCCGTATATTGATACGAATAGTTTGACTGTTCAATATCACACGCAGCCATTACTCTCCACAATTAGCAACAACACCACCTTCCTCATCCTGTCGTCCCTTCACAATTAAAGTGTCTCCCCTTTGCCTCCCAATGCTGCACATTTTACCATGTTATTTACATAAAATAGGTGTAACTTTACTAACATTAACATTGTGGGAGAGAGCAAGGCAGTGAGTGAGCGAGAGAGAGAGAGAGTCCAGTTGGGATTGTGTTGAAGTCCAGATACTTTTAGAGCTTCAATGCCATGTGCCATATAATGTTGAACAATCCTTGTAGTTGTCTTTTTTGCATTGTTAATATTGTATTTGTGTTGTCTCAGCCTTGCAGCTGTTGTTTTACTCGTTTCTCCGACATATTGTAAGCCACATTTTTCACATGTGATTAAATAAACACAGTTGCTGGTGCTGGCTGTTATCTGTTGTTTAATCTCCAACATGCATTTTGAAGTTCTATTTTTAACTATTTGTTTGGGTTTGAAGTATTCTGGTCTCTGGCGTGCTGGTGTGTTGATTCCTTTTAGCTTGCTGTGTACCAGATAAAATGGTAAATGGTGCATTTATATAGAGCCTTCATCCAAAGCGCTTTACATAGATTGTGCATTACATTCACCCATTCACACACACATTCATACACCGATTGCAGCGGAAGCCATGCAGGGTACCAACCAGCACATCGGGAGCAATTTGGGGTTCAGTGTCTTTGCCCAAGGACACTTCGACATGTAGACTCGGGATTCGAACCGCCGACCCATGGATCATTGGACGACCTGCTCTACCTCCTGAGCCACAGTCGCCCTTAAGAGTTTAGTTTTTTTCTGTAGGCCGAGTTTCGAGATTATTATTTTTTTGGCAGAAGGAGAAGGAAAAAAAACTAACAATAACAATAAAGGACCAAGTCCTTTCAGGACTCCTTGGTCATTTAAATAAAAAAAGATCATAGAAATAAATACACAATAAAGAGAGTTCCACCGTGTTCAGTTTGGAACATACAGACACAGGTTTGTGTTTCCACCGCATTGTGTTGGACGGAACAATTGTCATTGTTTGATGCCTAGCTGAATGGTTAGAGAGCCTGTCTGGAGAGAAGAAGTCTCCTGAGGTTTGAATCTCAGTAAGTGATGCTGAGAGGTGGCTCACCATCAGGTGGGATGAGATGTTGTTCCATCATTCCTGATCTTTCTGCTGTTCCTTCGTCTGGAATGTGGTCTCAGTTGTTATTGTTGTTGTCGTCTGTTGTCATTGGTTGCCATGGCTGCCAGTTCCCACCTGATGTCGAGTGGGAGTTCTGATTGGTCCAGAGTGTACTGAATAACTTCTAGCTTACATAACGTCTTAAGACAAGGACTGAAGTCTAAGATGAACAGCTCATCAGATATAGTGTGATTGTAATCTCCTTTGCATCCTCCAAAGAGGATGATACGATCTCCCACAATGCAACAGCACATACCATACAATGGACATGGTCCTTTCCCCTTGGGCTCAACCTTCTTCCAGGAGAAGGTCTCTGGACTGAATTTCCACACATCATTGAAGGTCTGCCAGCCACCAAATATGTACAGCTCTCCATTGTAGGTAAATGCTGAATGAAAACAGCGTCCTTGTGGTAGTAGTTGACCAGAAGGTGTGTTCAGCCAGGCGTTTGTCTCTGTGTCAAACACTCTGATGGTGTTGTAGCCCCCCTGGGGCCTCCAGCCCCCAAATACAAACATCTTGGTACCAATGATGGTAGCAGAGTGAACTGATGAATCAGGAGGTGGAGTTCCTCTGGTGTTAATTAAAGTCCAGACCATTGTGCTGGTGTCCAACTTGTACATGTCATTAGTGTATTCATTCAGATTGGTCTGTCCTCCATGGATAAACATGACCTTCTCCAACACACAGGCTGAGTGGAAGCTCCTCTTCTCTGGAACAGTCCCAGAAACCCTGGGTTGGAACCATCTGTGGGTGTCGACATCAAATGCATAAAGCACATTGCAGTAAGGATCCCCTCCCCAGATGTAGACTGTATCTTCAACCAACACAGCTGTGTGGCCCCGGCGCCTGGATGGAACCTCAAGGTGACCGTCTCCTCTTCCTGGTCCCACTGGAGGTAACTTCTTCCAGCATAAAGACACTGTGTTGAAGACATGGACATCCATCTGTTCCATGATGTTGAAGGTCCCTCCACCACAGTAGCCTCCAAAGGAATACAGTTTGTTCCTCACTGCTACAGCAGCATGATTGACTCGCTTTGGTCCTCCTGCTTTGGACACGGTCCAAGACAACATCACTCTGTCTGTCTGTCTGTCTGTCTTTCTGCCTGTCTTATCTCGCTCTCTTCTCTCTCTCGACGTCTACAGTCATTTTCAACACGTGCATCATCTTATATCTTCTGGTGTGAAATCACACGAGACACAAACTGTTGCCATGCACGCCTTAACGACGCCAATTAGTGCAGCTGTTCTTCATCTGCACCCTTTGAACTCTATTGTTATATTTATTACTTCATTGCGGCTACCTTGGGGTATATGGATCTATGGGTCTATGGATCTATGGGTCTTCCACACGTATAGCATAGTATAGTATATATGTATAGTTTATAATATAGTTTCATTATAGAGATATTCCACTGTTACGTTCTTAGCTTACGCATGTTTCATGATAAATGCTTTTTATGTGATGCATTCCCATGCTTTTTTGTTCTTGCTTAATGTAAATCACTCTGGATTAAGAGCGTCTGCTAAATGCCTAAATTGTAAATTGCTAAAGCGTTCCCTAACACTGAGCTGTGTTGTATTTTGAGGCTGTGTGTGTGTGTGTGTGTGTGTGTGTGTGTGTGTGTGTGCGTGCGCGGAATGTGCTCAAGCTGACTGGCTGAGCACGGAATGTGATGTATGGTGATAACAGTGCCGATCACGTCACGTGGGTGTGATATTTTTCTCCATATCGCTGTGTGAGAGACAGTCCACTGAGCAACTCAAAGTGAGGCTGAATGACAAGCATTTTGCATTCTTGCTCTTTGAGGGGAGTTGGCGCCCCCTATGGCCAGCTTGGTGTGTTTGTTTGTTCTCAGGGGCGGCCTTAGGAATCTGGAGGCCCGTTTCAAGACCAAATATGAGGCCCCCATATACCTATGACATCATTATTTTGTTGAGGCCCCCCTGAGGGTGGAGACCCCCCTGAGGGTGGAGGCCCGTTTCAATTGAAACTGGTGAAACATACTTAAGGCCTCCTATGAACATGATGTCACTGAGTTGACCACCGAACTACAACATGACGTCACTGAGGTGACCACCGAACTACAACATGATGTCACTGAGGTGACCACCGAACTACAACATGACGTCACTGAGGTGACCACCGAACTACAACATGACGTCACTGAGGTGACCACCGAACTACAACATGACGTCACTGCGGTGACCACCGAACTACAACATGACGTCACTGAGGTGACCACCGAACTACAACATGACATCACTGAGGTGACCACCGAACTACAACATGACGTCACTGAGGTGACCACCGAACTACAACATGACGTCACTGAGGTGACCACCGAACTACAACATGACGTCACTGCGGTGACCACCGAACTACAACATGACGTCACTGAGGTGACCACCAAACTACAACATGACGTCACTGAGGTGACCACCGAACTACAACATGACGTCACTGAGGTGACCACCGAACTACAACATGACGTCACTGAGGTGACCACCGAACTACAACATGACGTCACTGAGGTGACCACCGAACTACAACATGACGTCACTGAGGTGACCACCGAACTACAACATGACGTCACCAGCCGCCACCACCACCGCTAAATGTTATTTCAGCTCCGGTGGTCAGCTCACCACCGGAGCGGTATTTGTATTTGTATTTATTTATTCAGCACAGTATAAAAACAACATAGTGAACATAAATATGAAAAGGGTAAGGTGCTAGGCTGAGGCAAAAAAGCCCAAGGGGCTTATACGAGGCCTCCACCTATATAAATTAAAATGAAACATTGTACATGATATAGAATATCCAGAAAACATGAATGCAGTATATAAAACATAAACAAAACAACAAAACAAAAACACAACATTGGTTATTTACATGATTAGAGAAAATAATAGACGATACAAAGAAATATAATTAGGTGATCTGGTCAATTAAGTGGGTCCTAAACTTATGTTTGAAAATGTTTAATGAAGTAGAATTTGATGAGATTGCTGTATAGGTGTTCCATAGCTGGGCCCCCCTGTATCTGATGGAGAACTGACACAGACCAGTACGGAACTTTGGGAGATGTAAATGATTTGCCTGTCTCGTATTGAAGTGGTGCACATCACTGTTGAACTGGAAAAAGTCTTTACATGGCAAAGGAAATGAAACTGGCTGGAACAATACTTTGAAAATAAAGTTGCAGGTTTGGTATGTATTTAAATTAAAGATTGGTAAAATATTGAGTTGTTTAAAAAGAGGGGCAGAATGAGCAGACCAATCACTGTATGTGGCAATCCTGCAGAATCTTTTTTGCAAAATGTGGAGTTTGTGAAGATGTGTATTATAAGTAGCTCCCCAAATGATATTGCAATATATAAGATATGGATAAATTAAGCTATAATAAAGAGTTGGGAGACAGTTTTGATTAACCAGACTACGGAATTTGCCAATAATGCCAATGGATTTTGATATTTTCTTACAGACATGGCTAATGTGGTTTGTCCAGCTTAGTCTTTCATGGATAATTACACCAAGGAAGGTTGTTGACGTAACCTGAGAGATTGGATCATCTCCTATAGACAGACAGGTGTTAGAATTACAATACTTTTTATTTTTTGATGTAAATATAATAAAATTTGATTTTTTTATGTTCAGTGATAATTTGTTTAATTTAAACCATGTTGAAATATTTTCAAGATCGTGATTAGCCTTTGCCATTAGAGCTGAGAAATCAGTATGTGAAATAAATAAATTAGTATCATCTGCAAAAAGTACAGGAAACAAGAAGGACAAAGCTGCGGCCAAATCATTAATATAAATCAGAAATAAGAGTGGTCCTAGTATAGACCCCTGGGGGACCCCACATTTTAGGGTTGCACTCTCTGATGATTTACCGTTGATGATAACAAATTGTTGACGGTTTTGTATATAATTTAAAAACCATGTATGAGTGATTCCAGCAAATCCATAGTGTAGTAACTTTTGAAGAAGAATATCATAGTTAACAGTATCAAATGCTTTAGATAAGTCAAGAAAAATTCCCAAAGCGTATTCATTATTATTGAATGCAGTATGAATTTTATCAACTAATTGAAGAATAGCCATTTCTGTAGAATGATTTTTCCTAACCACCTCACCACCGAAAATCCACACTATGAATAGACCATTACTGTTCCACTTAACAGAATGTGAACCCAGTGACCAAAGTTTTATGTTAGAAATGTTGAGTATGGGTGCCCAGCATGTAGAAACTGCCGGATGATAACTTGCATATGTTGAGCAATTTTCATAATTGGCATAATATGTGACCATACCATTAACAACTTATAGAAGGCAAAACAAAAATCTAAATTTCATCATGCTTTACGTAGCATGTGAAATGTCCCATAGCACTTACCCTACCCCCTTAGATAGCATTTCTGTAGACTTAGATAGCATTTGATACAGACTTATAGCATGTTATGTAGACAGCACTATAATTGCATTGTATGTAGTCATAGCACGCCATAGTACATATGTATAGCATAGTAGTAAATATGTATAGTTTATATGTATAGCTTCATTATATAGATATTCCACTGTTACTTTCTTAGCTTACGCATGTTTCATGATAAATGTTTTTATGTGATGTATTCCCATGCTTTTTTGTTATTGCTTAATGTAAGTCACTCTGGATTAAGAGCGTCTGCTAAATGCCTAAATTGTAAATTGTAAATTGTAATGTCAAACTAGGGGGTTTTCATGATGCTGAATCCATTCCAAGCATTAGTTTTGCATAAAACACTCCTATGTGGATGTGTGTCTGCAGTGTCGGGTCCAATCACTCCAGAAACCTTGGTATTGATGGAGTGGAGCCACTTCATCCCGTAGTACTGCATTATGGTGAAATGATGATAGAAGAGACATCTTCACACATTCTCGTGACAGCTAGACTTAAAGAGCTCTTTGTAATCAAAGCTCTGGGTGCCTGAGGGGGCGAGTCCAAGGAAGGAAGGAAGGAAGGAAGGAAGGAAGGAAGGCGAGGGGAATCAAAACAACCTCATTTCCCAACGGTTTCAGCCGCCGCCGCTGACGGCAGCATATTGACAGGTAATGATGTGTCAATTCCAGCCGTGAATTCAGTAGCGTTCTCATCTCCCATGTAGGCCTGCAGTACATATACAGTATAGAGCCGGTGACAGTGACAGACAGACAGTATAATGGTATGTGGGGGAGTGGTGGAGATAGATCAGGATATTAGAGAGAGAGAGAGAGATAGAGAGAGAGAGAGAGAGAGATATGGACCTGCAGGGAGACAGATAAGCAGATATATAGGTTTAGAGAAAATGAAATTGTTGCAAAAATGTCGAGGGAGAGATTGAGCCTGTGTGGGGAAAAGAGAGAGAGAGTCGTGTAAAGTATAACTAACTATATTTACTGAAGTACTGTACTTTTACTTTTCCAATTTTCAATACTTTTAGTTTACTTCTCCACTATAGAGCGTCGCAGTCCCTCTTTCATGACGACGCCAGGCCCAGGAAATACTTTTAACTCGAGTTGTGACAAATCTTGACAACAAACACAATATTTTGGACCAAACAAACAAATAACTACAAAGAAGAAACAAACAACAAAACCTGCCGTTTGTTTCTTCTTTCTAATTATTTGTTAGGCCCAAACAATTGTGTTTTGTTGTCATGATTTGTCACGACAAGAGTTGGCTTTGTATACGACGCTTAAAAGGTCTTTAAATGAATACTTTTTGAAATGTCTATGAGGAAAAATGAACAGGGAATCATTTCCTGGGCCCTGGAGACTGCAATGCTCTATACAGCCCAGGAAGCAAAATGATTGAGAGAGAGAGAGAGAGAGAGAGAGAGAGAGAGAGAGAGAGAGAGAGAGACACAGAGAGAGAGACAAGAGACAGAGAGAGAGAGAGGTTCCCTGCTAGGGGAGAGATGGATTAGTGTGTGTGTCCGCTACCTGTGTGGGGGTCAGTGTTAAACTGCTGGGGCCAGATAAGGCTGAGTGTGGGCAGGCAGGCAGGCAGGCAGGTGTGCATGCGTGCATGCGTGCGTGCGTGCGTGCGTGCGTGCGCAGCATGAAGGCATGCATCGCATCGACTTCCTGCTCAGACCATTGATTTAGCTGTTGGACTCGTGTAGCAGCGAACACGGAGCGATGAGCAGGTGTGCGTGCGTGCGTGCGCGTGTGCGTGCGTGTGCGTGTGTGTGTGTGTGTGTGTGTGTGTGTGTGATTTAGCAGCGCAGTAGAGATGAGCACAGTTCAGGCCTGTAACGTTGTTCATCAATGTGTCAGCAGCTAGCAAGCCCCCTGCAGTAAGACTATATAATATCCAACGTTGACGATGCCACTACCACTACCTGCTGGCCAAATGAGGAATTGCCTCAAAATGGAGGTCCGGGGCTAAAGGCTAGGCTATAGGCTAAACCTCCGCTCGATCGCGTTATAATTATACTTCTGGCAGTCTTCCGGGTTTTGTGCTTCAAAATAAGGGAGGTGGGGACTAACGATCCGGTTCGGTCCCTATCGTTTATAGCTCTGTGGTCAGCAGCACAGTATACACCTTAATCAGACCAGTGTGTGTCCAGTGAAAACCTCGTATGAATCTGATCTCAGGTCAGAATGGGTTAATCAGACCAGTGTGTGTCCAGTGGAAACCTCGTATGAATCTGATCTCAGGTCAGAATGGGTTAAGGACACATGGAGATCTGACATTTATTTAACACTTTCCAGCGCCGTATAGGCGGGGCTGCATGGTCCCTCGTCCTCTGTTCCCCAGAAGCTATTAATTAATTAGCATGAATTAGCATGCCGAGGAGCATGCTATAAGGGGCTGTTAGACCACATGCCCTGTAATGACATGGCCTGTTCTGGAGACGCCACAACAAGAAGAATCTTTATCGACCTCCCGAAGAGAGAATCTGTGTCTTCTTCTCAGTCTGTTCAAGGAATACCAACCGGGGAAAAGAACAGAAAACCACATATAGCAACAGAAAAACATGTTCTCAGCATAAACGCTGCATGTCTTTGATGTATATAAAATGTCCATTGTTTTTGGGTCTGTCCTGACCGTGAGCCACAACGCGCCGTCTCGCGGCTTGAATGTCCCTCCTAAAGGCCTCACCGTGGGTCTGAATGTCCCTCCTAAAGGTCTCACCGTGGGTCTTGAATAGCCCTCCTAAAGGCCTCACCGTGGGTCTTGAATAGCCCTCCTAAAGGTCTCACCGTGGGTCTGAATGTCCCTCCTAAAGGCCTCACCGTGGGTCTTGAATGTCCCTCCTAAAGGCCTCACCATGGGTCTGAATGTCCCTCCTAAAGGCCTCACCGTGGGTCTTGAATAGCCCTCCTAAAGGCCTCACCGTGGGTCTGAATGTCCCTCCTAAAGGCCTCACCGTGGGTCTGAATGTCCCTCCTAAAGGCCTCACCGTGGGTCTGAATGTCCCTCCTAAAGGCCTCACCGTGGGTCTGAATGTCCCTCCTAAAGGCCTCATGCACCGTGGGTCTGAATGTCCCTCCTAAAGGCCTCATGCACCGTGGGTCTGAATGTCCCTCCTAAAGGCCTCATGCACCGTGGGTCTGAATGTCCCTCCTAAAGGCCTCACCGTGGGTCTTGAATAGCCCTCCTAAAGGCCTCACCGTGGGTCTGAATGTCCCTCCTAAAGGCCTCACCGTGGGTCTGAATGTCCCTCCTAAAGGCCTCACCGTGGGTCTTGAATAGCCCTCCTAAAGGCCTCACCGTGGGTCTGAATGTCCCTCCTAAAGGCCTCACCGTGGGTCTGAATGTCCCTCCTAAAGGTCTCACCGTGGGTCTGAATGTCCCTCCTAAAGGTCTCACCGTGGGTCTGAATGTCCCTCCTAAAGGTCTCACCGTGGGTCTTGAATAGCCCTCCTAAAGGCCTCACCGTGGGTCTGAATGTCCCTCCTAAAGGCCTCACCATGGGTCTGAATGTCCCTCCTAAAGGCCTCACCGTGGGTCTGAATGTCCCTCCTAAAGGCCTCACCGTGGGTCTGAATGTCCCTCCTAAAGGCCTCATGCACCGTGGGTCTGAATGTCCCTCCTAAAGGCCTCACCGTGGGTCTAAATGTCCCTCCTAAAGGCCTCACCGTGGGTCTTGAATAGCCCTCCTAAAGGCCTCACCGTGGGTCTGAATGTCCCTCCTAAAGGCCTCACCGTGGGTCTGAATGTCCCTCCTAAAGGCCTCACCGTGGGTCTGAATGTCCCTCCTAAAGGCCTCACCGTGGGTCTTGAATAGCCCTCCTAAAGGCCTCACCGTGGGTCTGAATGTCCCTCCTAAAGGCCTCACCGTGGGTCTGAATGTCCCTCCTAAAGGCCTCACCGTGGGTCTGAATGTCCCTCCTAAAGGTCTCACCGTGGGTCTAAATGTCCCTCCTAAAGGCCTCACCGTGGGTCTTGAATAGCCCTCCTAAAGGCCTCACCGTCGGTCTGAATGTCCCTCCTAAAGGCCTCACCGTGGGTCTGAATGTCCCTCCTAAAGGCCTCACCGTGGGTCTGAATGTCCCTCCTAAAGGCCTCACCGTGGGTGTTCAGTTGGTGTTCTGATGGTGTTCTGATGGTGTTCTGATGGTGTTCTGTTGGTGTTCTGATGGTGTTCTGATGGTGTTCTGAACATCCCCTAGAAATCACCAGGTCCAGAGTGTGCCCATGTTTATGTTTAGGCCCAACAACATGTTGGATAAATTCAAAGGAGTGCAATAACTCTAAGAAACCCATAGCCATAGCATCTGTAGCATCATGCAGGTGAAGATTAAGATCACCTGAGATAAGAGTTCTGTCATAGTTAGTGGAGCAGATAGATAAAAGTTCTGATATTTCTGTTAGAAATATTGCTTTACTGCATTTTGGCGGGCGATAAATGCTAATCATTGGCATAGAGGCTTGACCATGTAGTATAGTGGCCTGGTATTCAAAGGATGTAAAGCTGCCACGGGTCAGAGCCTTGAATTTTAACGTGTCTGAAAAAATAATTGCCAGTCCACCTCCTTTCTTAGCCTCGCGAACAGAGTGAATTAAACTGTAGTTTGCGGGACAGGCTGGCGCTAGGAGAACAGCTCCATCTGAGCCAAGCCATGTCTCTGTTAGAAAGATTATATCTAGCTTCTCTTTACAGATTATATTATTTACAGAGGAGGACTTATTTGTTAGTGACCTGATGTTAAACAAGGCAAGGTTAAGATTGTTATCACATTTTTGGGGGCTGTGATGCTTGTGAGGTACAGTAACCAAACAGCATTCTCTCTCCAGACCACTCCTTGTGTTGGACACTCTATTTGAAATAACAGTAGAAATGTTGTGGACCTCAGCCTGTGCAGTGATTGAAACACCAGGCTTTCCATACATGTTTGTTGCTGCGCATAATGGACCCTGTTCATATCAGTTATCAAATGTATTTTCTAGGCTATCTGGAGCTGGGCTTAACATATGGGACGCCGTCAGTTGGTGACATCGTCTGGTAAGGGGGGTCGACTTTATTCCAATGTTTATCAGGTCCACCATGCCCGGGGTGAAAGAGAGGAGACGTATTGGTGAGGGAGTTAGAAATTCTTCATCAACGTCTTCATCATCGTCTTCATCATCGTCATTGAATAACAATCCTTCTTCCAATTTTTCCAGTTCTTCCATTGTCATGTCCTTGAGGAACTTCATGCTCTGAGATTTCTTCTCCAGCCGGGGACGCTGTGGCTTCATGCTCTCGGCGGCCTCAGTATCTTCTCCACCAGGGGACGCTGTGACTTCATGCTCTGTAATTTCTTCTCCACCAGGGGACGCTGTGGCTTCATGCTCTGGGATTTCTTCTCCACCAGGGGACGCTGTGACTTCATGCTCTGTAATTTCTTCTCCACCAGGGGACGCTGTGACTTCATGCTCTGTAATTTCTTCTCCACCAGGGGACGCTGTGGCTTCATGCTCTGGGATTTCTTCTCCACCAGGGGACGCTGTGGCTTCATGCTCTGTGGTTTTTTCTCCACCAGGGGACGCTGTGACTTCATGCTCTGAGATTTCTTCTCCACCAGGGGACGCTGTGGCTTCATGCTCTGTGATTTTTTCTCCACCAGGGGACGCTGTGACTTCATGCTCTGAGATTTCTTCTCCACCAGGGGACGCTGTGGCTTCATGCTCTGTGATTTTTTCTCCACCAGGGGACGCTGTGACTTCATGCTCTGAGATTTCTTCTCCACCAGGGGATGCTGTGGCTTCATGCTCTGTGATTTTTCTCCACCAGGGGGCGCTGTGACTTCACGCTCTGTGCGTTTTCCTCCTCCAGGGGGCGCTGTGTTTTCTCCCCCAGGGGGCGCTGTGACCCCACGCTCTGTGCGTTTTCCTCCACCAGGGGGCGCTGTGACTTCACACTCTGTGAGTTTTCTTCCGCCAGGGGGCGCTGTGACCCCACGCTCTGTGCGTTTTCCTCCGCCAGGGGGCGCTGTGACTTCACGCTCTGTGAGTTTTTCTTCTTTTTCTTCTTTTTTTCTGACATTCCCTGTTTTTGGCTGCTTGGCGACCATTGCCACCATATTTGTTTTGGCTAGGGCGCTATCTCTTGATTCTGCTCTGTCCTTGGAATTTATGTTGTGGGGCAACACGTTTCTGGCCAGTTTGGAGAGTTGACAGGGATGATTCATGTTATGAAATATGTTGGTGAAGAATAATTTAACACCCAACTTGTTTAGGTGTGTTGCGTCTACAAAAAGATGCCTTCTGTCCCAGAAAAAAATTGAAATTGTCAATAAAATGGAATGATTTTTGCCCGGGCGATTCTTCTGTGCATGCCGTTGAGAGCCATTCATTGAATGCAAACAATCTGCTAAAACGCTCACTCCCTGTCATCGGAGGAAGTGGGCCACTTATCCAAATGTAAACATCAACAAGTGAGCTCAGGGTGGACAGTAGGGCTTTGAAATCCTTTTTTACGATTTCTGATTCTCGTTATTCCGCATCACGTGTACTGATGTGCAGTATCAGCGTTTTTACCATGGGGTGTACATCAACAATCTCTTCAATTCTGTCATCCATATCAGAGACAGTGTCATTGGGAAAGCATATTACTTTAGCTTTTCTCTTTTTGTTGCTTTTAACATATTTTACAGCCTGATCGCCGACAATCAGACATTCAATCATTTGCTCTCCATTAGCTGCCCTGCTCGGAGTGGCGTTAACACGGTTATCTGATGGGCCACTAGACTCAGCAGCATTCAGCAATGGGTTAAATCTATTAGTCACCTTTGGGGAGGTGTGAATTTTGATTTGCCTTTTACACTTTTCCACTCCGGGGGGGGGGGGGGGGGGGGGGGGGTTTGGTGGCTTTGGGTCGGGCTGGGAGCGTAGGCCAGCTGGTCTTATCAGGGCTGCGAGTCCTCCCACTTAGCCGTCCTTTCATGTTATCTCTGTTAGTAATCACTGTGGAGATTGTTGATATTATTATATTATATACTCACAGTTTTTCGACCTTTCATGTCCTTTGGCCTTGCGCCGAGAGTACTCCAGACGAATGAGTTATTCTGCGTGTGGTTTTCTTTCCCATGTTTTACTCCCAAATTCACTCTTAAGAGGTGTAATTCCGTTTCCAGCAAAGCAATCTTTTGAAGCAGCTTCTGAAAGTCCTCTGAGGAGATAGTTGGGGGCATGGCTGGCTATTTGCCAAGTATCCAGAGCTAGTTAGCTATATAGCTAGCTATGTGCCACGTACCCAGTCACAGAAGGTAAAAAAAGGGTATTTTGAAGTAGGCAAAAACTTCTATCTAAAGAACAAAAACAGTCCCATCGGTTTACAGGTATCTAGGATCCACTTGTAGAGATAAAGAAATAAAATAAAGCAAGGATATCAGTTGAGGAATGCAAGCATAGGCGAGAGCGGCGAAGCAAAGCGTCCTCACTGTACGAGGAGCAGCAGCAAATTATGGTGTTCTGATGGTGTTCTGATGGTGTTCTGATGGTGTTCTGATGTTCTGCACGAGGCCTGTTGGTGTTCTGATGTTCTGCACGAGGCCTGTTGGTGTTCTGATGTTCTGCACGAGGCCTGTTGGTGTTCTGTTGGTGTTCTGATCTGTTTCCAGAGTTGTGTGTGGATGTGGGGCATGGGGGGGGGGGGTAAGGGTGGGGTTAAGGGTAGTGTGTGTGTGTGTGTGTGTGTGTGTGTGTGTGTGTGTGTGTGTGTGTGTGTGTGTGTGTGTGTGTGTGTGTGTGTGTGTGTGTGTGTGTGTGTGTGTGTGTGTGTGTGTGCGTTTGGGGGTGTTCTGGGAGAGTAACGGCCCAGGGTAGGATGTCTATAATTACGTATTGATTTCTGTGGAGGGGGAGGAGGGAGGAGGAGGGGGGGGGGGGTCTTCTGTTCAGCGCGGTAGTGAAAGTGTGGAATAAATCACTCCATGGCCTCCTCTATGATAGAACAAGTATTTGTTCTTTTTTTCTTAATTTATCCCATTCTGACCTGAGATCAGATTCATACGAGGTTTCCACTGGACACACACTGGTCTGATGAACCCATTCTGACCTGAGATCAGATTCTAAAAAATGTCAGTCGGTGGCGCGCTATGAGCTTGTAGATCTGCTATTTTTCAATAGCTAAAGCATAACATGATGCTAACACCAAAATGGGTTCCCTTTCATAATGGGATAATTCCGTGGTTATGGTGATGGAGTCTGATTCACGCCTTCCAACTCAAACCTCCGGTCGGTCCCGCTTCACTGACGCTGCCCTCGACATGTCAGATACACTCACCCACTCTGTCTGTCTGTCTGTCTGTCTGTCTGTCTGTCTGTCTGTCTGTCTGTCTGCGAGTGTGTGTGCATTTGCTTGAATTTATGTGTGTGTGTGTGTGTGTGTGTGTGTGTGTGTGTGTGTGTGTGTGTGTGTGTGTGTGTGTGTGTGTGTGTGTGTGTGTGTGTGTGTGTGTGCCTGCCTGCGTGCGATGCCTGCGTGTGTCCGAGGCTGATGGTTCATATTCCACCAGGGGGAGTGTTCTATAATGCCCTACTAAGAACCAAAGGCCCTTAACCCATTTAGACCTATACGATGATTCTACAAATGTCTTCTAAATCCTGACCGTTTTCTGAACAACCTCATGTTTCCGTGTCAGCGGTTCAAGCATTTTCATGTCAAGAATATAATTATGTATTTGGCCGCAGACCCACATCTTAAAATATGTTGTTCCCCCCCCCCACAGAAGCAAAGATATGAGTTAAAAGCGTTCGCTCTGAAAGGATATTATATTCAAAGATTTGCGCCACATTTTCACGATTTTTTCAAAAGATAGCAGACCTATACAAGCTCGTAGCGCGGTACTGAGTGCCGCTCTACGAGCTTGTAGGTCTGCTTATTTTTCAACAGCTAAAGCATAACATAATCCTTAAAACATCAAAGGGGGGTTCCTTCCGTCCTGAATGTCTTAATAACTTCAAAGACTTTTCCTCCGTAAAATAAAAATAAAACATGTGCTCAGTCAAACAGAGAGTGACTGACCTGGCTGCCAAATCACTAGACTGGCAGAATTGTACAGATGGAAAAAAAACATAATGACACGTTTTGACAGAGGTGAAGCTGGAGGCGAACCTGACAGATTCATAACGATATGGATGTGATGCATAGCACAAAAAAAACCAAATGATATGGCTGACTCGTCCCAAGAGATACCAGCGCTGGGAGGAATGTAGTGCTTTTATTAAAGACCTAGTGAAATGAAAAATATCATTTTTCATACTTTTAGACCATATCCGTGGCCATCATGATGGGCATACCTAACAGTGGATGCCAAAACAATGGGAACATTTCCATTTTTATATCAAACGTCCATAGCCCCCCTATGGACGTCCAGGGGGGTCAAGGGGGCCGGCCCGGTTCTGGCGAGCCGCCCCGCGTCCGAAACAGTTGAGAAATGACAGAGTGCCCAGAGGGTCCCTCTACTGTACTGTACTGTACTGTACTGTCACACCAGAAATCATTAGTTAATATGTGTCTGTGTGCTGATTGGTTCCGTTTTAGACTGAAGCCATTGCACCCCATCTTTAACAGGTATTTGTTGTCTGAACTACAGTAAAGATGGTGAGTATCTGTTGTCTGAACTACAATACAGATGGTGAGTATTTGTTGTCTGAACTCATAGGAGGCCTTAAGTATGTTTCACCAGTTTCAATTGAAACGGGCCTCCACCCTCAGGGGGGGTCTCCACCCTCAGGGGGGCCTCAACAAAATAATGATGTCATAGGTATATGGGGGCCTCATATTTGGTCTTGAAACGGGCTTCCAGATTCCTAAGGACGCCCCTGAGAACACACACACACACCAAGCTGGCCATAGGGGGCGCTAACTCCCCTCAAAGAGCCAGAATGCAAAATGCTTGTCATTCAGCCTCACTTTGAGTTGCTCAGTGGACTGTCTCTCACACAGCGATATGGCGACATGATCAGCCAGTCAGCTTGAGCACATTCCGCGCGCACACACACACACACACACACACACACACACACACACACAGACACAGACACAGACACAGACACAGACACAGACACACACACACACACACACACACACACACACACACACACACACACACACACACACACACACACACACACACACACACACACAGCCTCAAAATACAACACAGCTTAGTGTTGGGAAAAGCTGTAGCAATTTACAATTTAGGCATTTAGCAGACGCTCTTAATCCAGAGTGACTTACATTAAGCAAGAACAAAAAAGCATGGGAATGCATCACATAAAAAGCATTTATCATGAAACATGCGTAAGCTAAGAACGTAACAGTGGAATATCTATATAATGAAACTATATTATAAACTATACATATATACTATACTATGCTATACGTGTGGAAGACCCATAGATCCATAGACCCATAGATCCATAGACCCCAAGGTAGCCGCAATTAAGTAATAAATATAGCAATAGAGTTCAAAGGGTGCAGATGAAGAACAGCTGCACTAATTGGCGTCGTTAAGGCGTGCATGTCAACAGTTTGTGTCTCGTGTGATTTCATACCAGAAGATATAAGATGATGCACCGTGTTGAAAATGACTGTAGACGTCGGGAGAGACAGAGACAGAGGCAGAGTCACAGACACGGACTCAGACAGACAGACAGACAGACAGACAGACAGACAGACAGACAGACAGACAGACAGACAGACAGACAGACAGACAGACAGACAGACAGACAGACAGACAGAGTGATGTTGTCTTGGACCGTTTCCAAAGCAGGAGGACCAAAGCTAGCCTATCATGCTGCTGTAGCAGTGAGGAACAAACTGTATTCCTTTGGAGGCTACTGTGGTGGAGGGACCTTCATCAACATGGAACAGATGGATGTCCATGTCTTCAACACAGTGTCTTTATGCTGGACGAAGTTACCTCCAGTGAGTCCTGGAAGAGGAGACGGTCACCTTGAGGTTCCATCCAGGCGCCGGGGCCACACAGCTGTGTTGGTTGAAGATACAGTCTACATCTGGGGAGGGGAGCCTTACTGCAATGTGCTTTATGCATTTGATGTTGACTCCCACAGATGGTTCCAAACCAGGGTTTCTGGGACTGTTCCAGAGGGGAGGAAATACCACTCAGCCTGTGTGTTGGAGAAGGTCATGTTTATCCATGGAGGAGAAACCCAGCTGACTGGATACACTAATGACATGTACAAGTTGGACACCAGCACAATGGTCTGGACTTTAATTAATACCAGAGGAACTCCACCTCCTGCTTCATTAGCTCACTCTGCTACCATCATTGGTACCAAGATGTTTGTATTCATCTACAACACCATCAGCGTGTTTGAGACAGAGACCAATGCCTGGCTGAACACACCGTCTGTTCAACTTCTACCACAAAGACGCTGGTTTCATTCAGCATTTACCTACAATGGAGAGCTGTACATATTTGGTGGCTGGTGGAACCATAACCAGAAATTCAATGATGTGTGGAAATGCAGTCCAGAGACCTTCTCCTGGAAGAAGGTTGAGCCAAAGTGGAAAGGACCATGTCCAATGCATGGTATGTGCTGTTGCATTGTGGGAGATCATATGATCCTCTTTGGAGGATACAAAGGAGATGACACTATCTCTGATGAGCTGTTCATCTTAGACTTCAGTCCTTGTCTTAAGACGTTATGTAAGCTAGAAGTTATTCAGTATGCTCTGGACCAATCAGAACTCCCACACGACATCAGGTGGGAACTGGCAGCCATGGCAACCAACGACAACAGACGACAACAACAACAACAACTGAGACCACATTCCAGACGAAGGAACAGCAGAAAGATCAAGAAATGATGGATCAACATCTCATCCCACCTGATGGTGAGCCACCTCTCAGCATCACTTACTGAGATTCAAACCTCAGGAGACTCCTTCTCTCCAGACAGGCTCTCTAACCATTCAGCTAGGCATCAAACAATGACAATTGTTCCGTCCAACACAATGCGGTGGAAACACAAACCTGTGTCTGTTCCAAACTGAACACGGTGGAACTCTCTTTATTGTATATTTATTTCTATGATCTTTTTTTATTTAAAGGACCAAGCAGTTCTGAAAGGACATGGTCCTTTATTGTTATTGTTAGTTTTTTTTTCCTTCTTCCAAAATAATAATCGCGAAACTCGGCCTACATAAAAAACAAAAATCTTAAAGACTATCTGGTACACAGCAAGCTAAAAGGAATCAACACACCAGCACGCCAGAGACCAGAATACTTCAAATCCAAACAATTAGTTAAAAATTGAACTACAAAATGCATGTTGGAGATTAAACAACAGATAACAGCCAGCACCAGCAATTGTATTTATTTAATCACATGTGAAAAATGTGGCTTACAATATGTCGGAGAAACGAGTAAAACAATAGCTGCAAGGCTGAGACAACACAAATACAATATTAACAATGCAAAAAAGACAACCAAAAGGATTGTTCAACATTACATGGCATATGGCATTGAAGCTCTAAAAGTATCTGGACTTCAACACAATCCCAACTGGACAGTAGGACAAAGACGTTTTAATGGAAAACAGTGGATCAAGAACCTCAACATGGATTTTCCTGGAGGTTTAAACATGCCAAAATATTAGACAAGTTGTTTTGATTTTGTACCAAAACTCCACAGCCATATACATGCTAAACATAGCCAACAATCAATGGAAATCAGACTTTGAATATAGGGGACAAATTAGCACATTCCACACCAAGTCAACCTGGGACACGAAGCAAGATCTGAGTGTACAGTGCACTGAAGTCCCCTCAGTCAACCCCCCCTCTCTCTCTCTCTCTCTCTCTCTCTCTCTCTCTCTCTCTCTCTCTCTCTCTCTCTCTCTCTCTCTCTCTCTCTCTCTCTCTCTCTCTCTCTCTCTCTCTCTCTCTCTCTCTCTCTCTTTTTACAGTTACACCTATTTTATGTAAATAACATGGTAAAATGTGCAGCATTGGTAGGTAAAGGGGAGACACTTTAATTGTGAAGGGACGACAGGATGAGGAAAGGTGGTGTTGTTGCTAATTGTCGAGAGTAATGGCTGCGTGTGATATTGAACAGTCAAATTATTCGTATCAATATACGGCAGTATCAAAAAAATAATTATGTCATAGGTATATGGGGGCCTCATATTTGGTCTTGAAACGGGCCTCCAGATTCCTAAGGCCGCCCCTGTCTGAACTACAATAAAGATGGTGAGTATCTGTTGTCTGAACTACAATAAAGATGGTGAGTATTTGTTGTCTTGTCTGAACTACAATAAAGATGTTGAGTATCTGTTGTCTAACTACAATAAAGATGGTGAGTATTTGTTTTCTGAACTACACTAAAGATGGTGAGTATTTGTTGTCTTGTCTGAACTACAATAAAGATGGTGAGTATTTGTTGTCTTGTCTGAACTACAATAAAGATGGTGAGTATTTGTTGTCTTGTCTGAACTACAATAAAGATGGTGAGTATCTGTTGTCTAACTACAATAAAGATGGTGAGTATTTGTTGTCTGAACTACAATAAAGATGGTGAGTATTTGTTGTCTGAACTACAATAAAGATGGTGAGTATTTGTTGTCTGAACTACAATAAAGATGGTGAGTATCTGTTGTCTAACTACAATAAAGATGGTGAGTATTTGTTGTCTAACTACAATAAAGATGGTGAGTATTTGTTGTCTAACTACAATAAAGATGGTGAGTATCTGTTGTCTGAACTACAATAAAGATGGTGAGTATTTGTTGTCTGAACTACAATAAAGATGGTGAGTATTTGTTGTCTAACTACAATAAAGATGGTGAGTATCTGTTGTCTAACTACAATAAAGATGGTGAGTATTTGTTGTCTGAACTACAATAAAGATGGTGAGTATTTGTTGTCTGAACTACAGTAAAGATGGTGAGTATCTGTTGTCTGAACTACAATGATGTCTGAACTACAATAAAGATGAACTATACAATCATGTCTGAACTACAGTAAAGATGGTGAGTATCTGTTGTCTGAACTACAATAAAGATGGTGAGTATCTGTTGTCTGAACTACAATAAAGATTGTGAGTACTTCTAAATGTCTATAATAGATCAAGCACTCAAGGCACCACCATGTTGTGACAGGCAGAATACAGCTAGTGAAACATCGTATCATGATGACACAAGGATCACGTTGTCAATCAAACTTAATGTTGCGATTCATTTCACAGACTGGAGTTCACACTCTGGTGTGTACTGTACTGTACTGTACTGTACTGTACTGTACTGTACTGTACTGTACTGTACTGTACTGTACTGTACTGTACTGTACTGTACTGTACTGTACTGTACTGTACTGTACTGCATAACACTGTGTTCATGTCAATCTGAGAGGTGTACTGCATAACACTGTGTTCATGTCAATCTGAGAGGTGTGCTGCATAACACTGTGTTCATGTCAATCTGAGAGGTGTGCTGCATAACACTGTGTTCATGTCAATCTGAGAGGTGTGCTGCATAACACTGTGTTCATGTCAATCTGAGAGGTGTGCTGCATAACACTGTGTTCATGTCAATCTGAGAGGTGTACGGCATAACACTGTGTTCATGTCAAACTGAGAGGTGTGCTGCATAACACTGTGTTCATGTCAATCTGAGAGGTGTGCTGCATAACACTGTGTTCATGTCAAACTGAGAGGTGTACGGCATAACACTGTGTTCATGTCAAACTGAGAGGTGTACGGCATAACACTGTGTTCATGTCAAACTGAGAGGTGTGCTGCATAACACTGTGTTCATGTCAATCTGAGAGTTGAAACTTGAAGGTCTTTGACCCAAACGTTGCCTAATAAAGTGTTCATATTGCAGACGGTGTGCGGGTGTTTGTGCACTTTGTCCCATTCTGGGCGGGAACCCCTTTTGGTGTTTGAAGCATTATGTTATACTTTAGCTATTGAAAAATATAGCAGACCTACAAACTCATAGCGTGGCACTAGAGCTTGTAGGTCTGCTATTTTTGAAAAATCCTGAAAATGTGGCGCAAATCTTTGAATATATATTCTTTCATATAGCGAACGTTTTTAACTTAAATCTTTGCTTCTGGGGGGGGGGGGGGGGGGGGGGGGTCCCTGGAAAAACATATTTTCAGATGTGGGTCCACGGCCAAACACAGATAATTCTGGGGGTCCTTGACGAGAAAAAGATTGAGAACCACTGATATATAAACATACAGTAGGGTTTATATATAAACATACAGTAGGGTTTATATATAAACATACAGTAGGGTTTTTATATAAACATACAGTAGGGTTTTTATATAAACATACAGTAGGGTTTATATATAAACATACAGTAGGGTTTATATATAAACATACAGTAGGGTTTATATATAAACATACAGTAGGGTTTATATATAAACATACAGTAGGGTTTATATATAAGTAGGGTTTTTCAGAAAACTGTCCGGATTTAGAAGACATTTTGTAGAATCATCCTCAGGTCTAAATGGGTCAACCCATTCTGAACGGGAACCCATTTTGGTGTTATAGCATCATGTCGTGCTTTAGCTATTGAAAAATAGCAGATCTACAAGCTCATAGCGCACCACCGAGTGGCGCGCTACGAGCTTGTAGGTCTGCTATTTTTGAAAAATCGAAGACACTTTTAGAATCTGATCTCAGGTCAGAATGGGTTAAGTGCATCCCGTAGGATTGGGCAGTGCAGTAGCAAAACACTCTGCAGCTCCATCAAAAACATAGAAGATAAATCAGCTCCTTCGATGTTTGATCAGGGTGGAGATATTATGACGAGAGACACCATTAGCATGATTTATAGTCGCTATTACGGCTGCTATGGCAACCGAGTACTCAGTATGTATCCACCTCAGTGAAAGGGGCCAAGAGCGCACACACACACCACACACACACACACACACACACACACACACACACACACACACACACACACACACACACACACACACACACACACACACACACACACACACACACACACACACACACACTCACACTCACAGCACACACCACACACACACACACACACACACACACACACACAGAGTGCGAAGGAAGCGATGCTGCTGAGCTCAAAGCAGAGTAGCTTGTGTAACACCCTCTTCATTTGACACGTTCATGATGCGGTTTGAGCTAAAACCTCTGCACTCAGAATATGAACACAATCCACTTTCAGCACAAACAGGAGAAAAGCAGAAAACAAATCAGCCACTGCAGGCCAGATAGAATGACATTGTTCTTTTCCTCCTATATTATATCCCGTTCAGATCTGATGTCGTCTTAAATCCTATCCTATAGAAAACCCTATATGTTTATACGTCAGTCAGTGGTGCTCAAACGCTTTTCACGTCAAAGACCCCTAGAATTATACGTAATTGACCGCCAACGTCCATCTGAAAATATGTTGTATATGTTGTTGTTGTATATGTTGTGAAAGTATTAATAATACAAACAATCGCTGCATGTGAAAGAATATATCCATTCAGAAGATTTGCACACATTTTTCTTCTTCAGTTTTTCAAGAATAGAAGATATATATACAAGCTCAGCATGCGAGCTCGTTCAACAGCTAAAGTTAAAACATAATAAGTGGTTTAAATTAAAAGCTAAAGGTGACACAGATGGGTCCCAGGTCTTAGCCCATTCTGGACAGGAACCCCTTTTGGTTGTTTTAAAGCATTATGTTATACTTTAGCTATTGAAAAATAGCAGATCAACAAGCTCATAGTGCAGCACCGAGTGCCACGCTATACGAGCTTGTCGGTCTGCAATTTTTTTTTTAATCGTAAACAAATTAGTGCAAATCTTTGAACATTATATTCTTTCAGAGCGGACGTTTTAACTCAAATATTTATTAGAAGACCTTTTCTTCTTATTTCGACGTCCGGTCTAAACGGGTTAATGGAATATATCGCCATGTCCCAGTGGCGTTGGGTGGTGACAGATAGGAATCAGTTATGACTGGCTGTGGGGGGGGGAAGAAAGAAAAAGCCAATCCAATCCAGCGTGGCTGTCACACGGAGGCTGATGAATATAAGGCCAGCTTCCACACATCCCTCAAACTCTCACTCTGATATTTATTTCTACCGTCGGATTCCGCCGCGGGGATTCATCATCACGGCGGCTGTTTCTCCCACGCTAGCTGACCCGTCAACGTCGAGGTTTCCCTTCGGCCACCTTAGCCCATTTAAACTTGGCG
Source organism: Protomyctophum parallelum (assembly GCF_964188405.1). Classification (NCBI taxonomy): domain Eukaryota; kingdom Metazoa; phylum Chordata; class Actinopteri; order Myctophiformes; family Myctophidae; genus Protomyctophum; species Protomyctophum parallelum. The sequence continues at coordinate 17,364,900 of NC_139702.1, read as the reverse complement.
TAAAAAAAAAGAAGTTTCCTGACAAACCTCATGTTTCTGTATCAGAGGTTCTCAATATTTCATGTCAAGGACTCCCAAATATCATGATGTAATGAATTGGTCGCCGACCCCCATCTGAAAATATGTTGTTCCAGGGACCCCCCCAGAAGACCCCCCCAGAAGCAAAGAGTTGAGTTAAAATATGTTGTTCCAGGGACCCCCCCAGAAGACCCCCCCCCCCCCAGAAGCAAAGAGTTGAGTTAAAATATGTTGTTGAGTTAAAATATGTTGTTCCAGGACACCCCCCAGAACACCCCCCCAGAAGCAAAGAGTTGAGTTAAAAACGAATATAGTATATTCAAAGATTTGCGTGACATTTTCAAGATAAAAAGAAAATAGCAGATCTATACAAGCTCGTAGGGCGGCGGCACTCGGTGCTGCGCTATGAGCTTGTAGAGCTGTTATTTTTCAATAGCTAAAGCATAACATGATGCTATATATAAAAACCAAAAGGTGTTCCTGCCCAGAAAGGGTTAAATGCGTTCTGCGAGGTGACGTTTGGATCTTGACTCAGTCGCCCCACAAGCAATGTTGATTTTGACACCAAATTTAGATTTTTGTTTTAGTCATAATAATAGTCTCTTGAATACCGGTAGTTTTAATTTAGTTATGGTCACATTTTAGTCACCTGGAATGTGTTAGTGTTAGTCTAGTTTTATTTATGTTGACGAAATCTACAGTTGATTTAGTCGACTAAAATGGTTTTTGGTGGGCCTTGATGTCGTCGTAATGACTGATTTTACACTTGCTGAAAATAGTCGATATACAAGCTCACAGCGCGTCGCTTGTAGATCGGCTATTTCCAGCATGTAACCAAGCGTAAAATGACTGCATGGATTTCTTGTCCACTAGTCCCTCTAACATTTTAGTCTAGTTGACAAAATTGTCAGTATATAGTTTTAGTCATCATAGCTTAGTTTTTATTTCACTTTAATTCAGTGTTCCTGAAAAAAGGTAGTCGACACTGATCGCCACCACCACCAACAAACAAACAAAGACGCATATGTTATGAAACATCTCACATACTGTAGGAATCAAACTGGGTCAACATGGGGCTGCCATTAGAATCATAGCTTCACATTGACATATTGGTTGTTCAGTTTGACCCACCAGTGTTGGAGATACTGTATGGCTTATAGAGTAATGTCTTACAGAAAACGGGCTTGAAAGGTTCACTTCTGTGGACTCTAACATTACACCTATATCTACATGTTTAAGCATTTATTTCATATTTACATGTACCTATAGAAAATACATATAGGCCTACATATACCTTTTTACCTTTATACCTTTTTTTCAAGTCAAAAACCTCTAAACCTCTAAAAATATGTTGATATTATCATCATGCGGCGGCGGTGGCTCAGGGGTAGAGTGCCTGGATGGTAACCGTAAGGTTGCCAGTTCGAAACCGGGCTCCCCCAGAGTTAGTGTGGAAGTGTCCTTGAGCAAGACACTGAACCCCTAATTGCTCCCGATGTGCTAGTTGATGCCTTGCATGGTTTCCGCTGCCATCGGTGTATGAATGTGTATGTGAATGGGTGAATGTAATGCACAATCTCCGTAAAGCGCCTTGGATAAAGGCGCTATATAAATGCACCATTTACCATTTTACCATTTACCATCACATTTTGCACAGGTCTGGTGCAAGGTTATAATAGTTTTGGTTTTTTCATTATAGTTTAGTTTTAGTTAGTTTTGACTTGTTTTTTTCTAATTCAGTTAGTTTTAGTTAGTTTTTAGAGCGGGTTTGCTAGTTTTTATTTAGTTTTTATTTTGTTGAAATGCTTAGTTTTAGTTTAGTTTTAGTTTAGTTATAGTTTAGTTTTAGTTTTTCTTTCGTACTTGGTATACCAACCCTTGCTTTGAGTTGCTTAGTGGATTGGATGATTGCACTCTCCCACAGTAATAAGGAAAAAACAACACTTGGTTCTGTTGGTTGCATGTACAGCACATGCACTCGTACAGCATGCCCAAGCTGATCCCACAAGTGTTCAATTGGGTTGAGGTCTAGACTCACAGCATTTCCACTCCTACATTTTGGAGGTACTCTGTGATCCTGGCTCTACGGGGCGAGCGTTGGCATCCTGGAGGATGGCGTTAGGTCCAAGATTCTGAAGATATGGGATCGCCACTGGCTTCAGAATCTCACTGCATTGAGATTGCCTTTAATGATGACAAGTTCTGTCTTGCCCGTGAGAGAGATACTGTTCCATACCAAACCAAGCTGTTGTGGCAAGGGTGAATAAATACCAACCACTTGCCATTTTGGCAAATATTTTGGCAAATGTGTGCTACCCACACATTTAGCTGTGTTGCTCATTCCACAAATACCTGATCCTTATATAATAGGCCTATACCCTTCCGAAGTGGTCCGCATATTTTACTATCATCCTTTTCCACAAGGCACTTCCTTGCGTCTCTCTCCCATATTGGACTGTCTCTTTCTTCCAACTTTTCCTGGCAGTGTCTGAGCACGAAAATAGCGTTTGTTCACCACCAAGTGTCACTGTTGCACAGCCTAACACACAGACACACACAGGCCAGGGAGGAGGGCTTACAGTACAGTACAGTACAGTACAGTACAGTACAGTACAGTACAGTACAGTACAGTACAGTACAGTACAGTACAGTACAGTACAGTACAGTACAGTACAGTACCACTCACTTAAGACGGGTTTGATTTTCCAAGTAACATGCAGTCAGTTTCAGGCAGTGCAGAATGTAAACAAGCAACGTAAAGTGTGGCTACATGCTGCCGTACGGTGCTGAAAACAGCCGTAAAACTTGTTGGAGAAATGAGGAAATTAATCAAATGAATTTAAAAGGTTTATATTATGAATTTCCGAAATGCATATAAATATTGATAAAAACTATAACTAAGGGTATTTTTTCTATAATTTCAGTTAGTTTTAGTTCGTTTTGTGAACACACAATACAGTTTCAGTTTAGTTATCGTTTTTAATTTATTTTTAGTTTTTATTTAGTTTCAGTTAACTAAAATGTTTTTTTAATTCTAGTTTTCGTTTTTTAGTTAGTTTTAGTTAACTATTATAACCTTGGTCTGGTGTCATTTAAATCAAAGTGTCATTAGTAGCAGTAGAATACACCCACACTGTGCGTTTGCTCGGTACACAAGTCTGTTCTTCTTTAATGAGGCAAGGTCTCGGTCCCTGCAGACCTTCCTCAGGCATGCGTTTAGGCGTGCGAAAGTTTTCTCCTACAGAAAGTGTCAATACTGCAATATATAGAAATACTCTGGAGCATAGTAAAGTAAAGTAAAAGTACAGAAGTGTCTGTACTTCAAAATGAGTAAACTAACCAACAGTAGAAAGTATTCATTATGCAGAATGTCTCATTTCAAATGCATACAAATCTTTTGAAAAGTAGCAGATCTACATTAAGCTCAGTTAAAAGTAGCAGATCTACATTAAGTTGCATTAAAAGTAGCAGATCTACATTAAGCTCAGTTAAAAGTAGCAGATCTACATTAAGCTACATTAAAAGTAGCAGATCTACATTAAGCTCAGTTAAAAGTAGCAGATCTACATTAAGCTCAGTTAAAAGTAGCAGATCTACATTAAGCTCAGTTAAAAGTAGCAGATCTACATTAAGTTACATTAAAAGTAGCAGATCTACATTAAGTTACATTAAAAGTAGCAGATCTACATTAAGCTCAGTTAAAAGTAGCAGATCTACATTAAGCTACATTAAAAGTAGCAGATCTACATTAAGCTCAGTTAAAAGTAGCAGATCTACATTAAGCTCAGTTAAAAGTAGCAGATCTACATTAAGTTACATTAAAAGTAGCAGATCTACATTAAGTTACATTAAAAGTAGCAGATCTACATTAAGTTACATTAAAAGTAGCAGATCTACATTAAGCTCAGTTAAAAGTAGCAGATCTACATTAAGTTACATTAAAAGTAGCAGATCTACATTAAGTTACATTAAAAGTAGCAGATCTACATTAAGCTCAGTTAAAAGTAGCAGATCTACATTAAGTTACATTAAAAGTAGCAGATCTACATTAAGTTACATTAAAAGTAGCAGATCTACATTAAGCTCAGTTAAAAGTAGCAGATCTACATTAAGTTACATTAAAAGTAGCAGATCTACATTAAGCTCAGTTAAAAGTAGCAGATCTACATTAAGTTACATTAAAAGTAGCAGATCTACATTAAGTTACATTAAAAGTAGCAGATCTACATTAAGCTCAGTTAAAAGTAGCAGATCTACATTAAGTTACATTCAAAGTAGCAGATCTACATTAAGCTCAGTTAAAAGTAGCAGATCTACATTAAGTTACATTAAAAGTAGCAGATCTACATTAAGTTACATTAAAAGTAGCAGATCTACATTAAGCTCAGTGAGCTTATACAGTATCGGCTATTTTCAAAAGGCCGAAATGTATATATAGGGCTGAAGTGGTTTGTGTTTAATAATAATGATAATCTATAAATCTACAAGGTAACTAGTAACGGAAGTTTTCAAATAAATATAGTGGAGTAAAAAGTACAATGTTTTGATCGGAGATGTAGCAGAGTGTGAATGTACTTAGTTACCACTTTACACACAGAGAGAGACAGAGAGAGAGACAGAGAGAGAGAGAGAGAGAGAGAGAGAGAGAGAGAGTCTTTGAGTCAAGATAATAGATCGTAACATCAGCGATAAACACACATTAATGTGTGTGTGGGGTATATACATTAGGTTGTACGTTAATTAGATAACGGCATCGCACCGTCATGAATCAAATCACATTGTGGTTTCATTTGCATACATGATTGTGTTACAAAGGTTCCTTTCTGTGGTGAGATCCCGGAGGATGAACATGTTACCGATTATAGCTCCTGAATTCAATACCACGCTATGTGTGCCTCGCATAATAACCCATTTAGACCATAGACTGTAAAAAATATGGACAAAGCGTTCCCCGGGTCTAACATGAACGTAAAATTAAGCCTGTCAGTCCTTGAATTGTAAGTCGCCATCTTTGTAGATCTGTTTGGGCCCAGCTGGCCCATTGGCTGGCCCAGACAACGAGGCGGGACTTCCCCCCGTTCTTCTTAGTTGGTTTTTATTTTGACTCGAGTGGGAGGGGAATCCCGATCATAGACTGTAACGTTAGCCACGCCCCTCAGAACATGCGCGACTTTATGGTCATTTTTTTAATAAATGGGACCATAATTTTCCAAAAAGAATATTATGACATTAGAAATGAGACTTTAAACTAGTGACTGGAAGCAGAAAGTATTCATGACCATGTTTATTAAGGTAATACAGTCTAGGTGAAGAAAATAGAAAATACATGGACCTCTATGGGGCTATGGGGTTTTTTGGGAGTTAAAAACGTTCACTGTGAAAGAATATATAATATTCAAAGATTTGCGCTCGGTGCCGCGCTGAGCTTGTAGATCTGCTATTTTTCAATGCTTAAAACACCAAAAAGGGTTCCCGCCCAAAAGGGGTTAATGTCAGTCGACTACCTTTTTTCACTGATGAACTACATAAAAACAAAATAAAAACTAAGCCATGATGACTGAAACTATAGCCAGCCGTTGGTCAGGGCTCCATGGAGTAGACAGGTTCCACAAGTACATTTTAGGCTTTTATTTACCTAAAAGCAGTGTTGTTATCGTCGACTAAAACTAAGACGAAAAATGTTCGTCGACTACCTTTTCCACTGGCGACAACTAAATGGAAACTAAATGAAAACTAAGCTATGATGACTAATACTAAGACTAAATATATTGACAATTTCGTCAACACATAAAAACTAGACTAAAATGTTAGTAAGGGACTAGTGGACAAGAGATCCAGTTTTATGCTGGGTTGCATGATGAAAATAGCAGATCTACAATCGATTGTAGATCTGCTATTTTCAGCATGCAACCAAAGTGTAAAATATGTCATTACAACGACATCAAGGCCTGTCAAAACACATTTTAGTCGACTAAATCACCTGTAGATTTAGTCGACTAAAATCTTATGACATTTAGTCGACTAAAACTAGACTAACACCAACACATTCCAGGTGACTAAAATGTGACTAAGACTAAGTTAAAACTATTCAGGAGACTATGACTAAAACTAAAATAGAAATTTGCTGCCAAAAACAACACTGTATTTACCTAAAGGTGCAGTGCAAGTCGGCATTAATACAAAAATAAATAAATAAATACTGGCCAAAAGTAAATGTTCCACAAGAACAAAATTGAAAAATATGCTCAACACGAACTGTTACAGGAATGAGACCCTGGCTGTCAGTCCTCCCTGTTATCTAGAACCTAGAATGAGACCCTGGCTGTCAGTCCTCCCTGTTGAACCTAGAATGAGACCCTGGCTGTCAGTCCTCCCTGTTGAACCTAGAATGAGGCCCTGGCTGTCAGTCCTCCCTGTTGAACCTAGAATGAGACCCTGGCTGTCAGTCCTCCCTGTTGAACCTAGAATGAGACCCTGGCTGTCAGTCCTCCCTGTTGAACCTAGAATGAGACCCTGGCTGTCAGTCCTCCCTGTTGAACGTAGAATGAGACCCTGGCTGTCAGTCCTCCCTGTTGAACCTAGAATGAGGCCCTGGCTGTCAGTCCTCCCTGTTGAACCTAGAATGAGGCCCTGGCTGTCAGTCCTCCCTGTTGAACCTAGAATGAGACCCTGGCTGTCAGTCCTCCCTGTTGAACCTAGAATGAGGCCCTGGCTGTCAGTCCTCCCTGTTGAACCTAGAATGAGGCCCTGGCTGTCAGTCCTCCCTGTTGAACCTAGAATGAGACCCTGGCTGTCAGTCCTCCCTGTTGAACCTAGAATGAGACCCTGGCCATCAGTCCTCCCTGTTGAACCTAGAATGAGACCCTGGCTGTCAGTCCTCCCTGTTGAACCTAGAATGAGACCCTGGCCATCAGTCCTCCCTGTTGAACCTAGAATGAGACCCTGGCTGTCAGTCCTCCCTGTTGAACCTAGAATGAGGCCCTGGCTGTCAGTCCTCCCTGTTGAACCTAGAATGAGACCCTGGCTGTCAGTCCTCCCTGTTGAACCTAGAATGAGACCCTGGCTGTCAGTCCTCCCTGTTGAACCTAGAATGAGACCCTGGCTGTCAGTCCTCCCTGTTGAACCTAGAATGAGGCCCTGGCTGTCAGTCCTCCCTGTTGAACCTAGAATGAGGCCCTGGCTGTCAGTCCTCCCTGTTGAACCTAGAATGAGACCCTGGCTGTCAGTCCTCCCTGTTGAACCTAGAATGAGGCCCTGGCTGTCAGTCCTCCCTGTTGAACCTAGAATGAGACCCTGGCTGTCAGTCCTCCTTGTTATCTCTTACAGCACCAAGTCAGACTGAACTCCTTCACCTGCAGCAATCCTGCTCTTAACCAGGTGGGGCAAACCATCAGGGATGTCAAACTCAAATACACAGTGGGCCAAAATAAAGAAATTGGTAGCTGAAAGTTGACCACAAGTGATATACTTTCACTGCTGATCAATAGTGAAGAGAAGACTTGCGATTGTGGGCCCGATACGTGACAATGCACTCGCAGTGCATTGTGGGACTTGTAGTATTATGGTGGTCTGTGCAATAATACCAGAGGGCCAGTTCTAATACTAATTCAATATCATCCCGCGGGCCAAAGATAATTCATTCACAGGCCTGATTTGGCCCCCGGGCCTTGAGTTTGACACTCTAATCAGTAAGTGGTACATAACTAACTTAACCACACGGCTATCTAAGGCCTACAAGTAATTCTTCCACCTTACTATATTTTAGAGGAATATTAAATATACAAATACTATTTTCACACACTTCATTTACAGAGTCTGACATAAATACTAAACATAATACAATACAATTACCACCTCCTCCTCCACAGTACTTCTCCCACGGGATGATATTTAATTAGTATTAGAACTGGCCCTCTGGTATAATTGCACGGACCACCATAATACTACAAGTCCTGCTTTGTGAGGATCATAGAACAGGAAACTGAGCTTAATAATAATGCATTTTCAGTTTTAAATGCATTTACTTTTATGCTATTTGCCTAACACGTCCTCCTGACTGCGTGTGTTGAAACACAGTCCGGCCCTTGACTTCTACCAATTTCTTTATTTTGGCCCACCGTGTATTTGAGTTTGACATCCCTGATATAAAGTTTTGTAATGAAGAGTAAAAATGTTTGTAGAAGAAGGGCTACAGAACAGACCTGCCACAGCCAGTGATGTGCACCTCACTGAGTGCTGTGCTTTAGGGTGTGGTGATACTGGTGTGAGTGATCGGTGTGGTGACCTGTGAACTGCAGTGTTGTTTTTGGCAGCACATTTCTATTTTAGTTTTAGTCATAGTCTCCTGAATAGTTTTCACTTAGTCTTAGTCACATTTTAGTCACCTGGAATGTATTAGTGTTAGTCTAGTTTTAGTCGACTAAATGTCATAAGATTTTGGTCGACTAAATCTACAGGTGATTTAGTCGACTAAAATGTGTTTCTGCGGGCCTTGTCCACTAGTCCCTTCCTAACATTTTAGTCTAGTTTTTATTTGTTGACGAAATTGTCAGTATATTTAGTCTTAGTTTTAGTCATCATAGCATAGTTTTAATTTAGTTTCCATTTAGTTTTCTTCAGTGGAAAAGGTAGTCGACGAACATCGTCTTAGTTTTAGATGGTACCGTGACCATACAAACACAGACATATACAATTATAAACTTGGGTTACATCACTGTGGATTTTCTTTTAAATATTTTCATGTCATATGACAGCAGGGAATCATAGCAGAAAATAAGGATGTATTGGTTAATTAGATTGAGTTGCAACTACAGCTTATATGGAACTGAAGTCAAAGTTAAATCTCTTGTAGAGAAAACACCATTTACATGGCTTTGGCTATCATTTGACTATCTATCTATCGAGATAGAAATAGTATAGGCCTACTAAACTTAAGGACAATATATCATGCCTATAGTGGGGGTTGCATTCCTTTGTTTTCATCATGGGTCTATTTCACACCTCCTCTGTGAATGTCTTTGTTGCATAAACCTTGAGACCAAATCAACATATTGCCACATATTGCCTAGCCGAGCCTCTGAGAGTTTTAGACAATGCAGGGTACTTGAGTGATTTCTCTCAGCTAGACAGCCGTCTTGACTAGACAATTGACTTACTTAACCTAGCATCAACTTAGCACAGTGACCAAAATGTATTTCCTATAGTTGAGCATTTGACATATATATATGTGTTATGATTAATAACTTACTGATTCTAATCTAAGTACTTGGACCCTCGTCTGGTTCTGGTGTGTGACGACCCGGTTGACATTTCCATGGTTCGGACAAACGGACATTTACGGGCAGGCCTGCTCCGGGAGAGAGATTAACATGACACGGAGACTTGGTCACATCAATACAATCACAAGGTTTATTGTCATACAGGATCATATATATGCTTGGATACTACGTGTCCTACTGACGTCACCGACTAGACATCACAAATCACTGCCTGCAGCACGTGGCCTTCAGCGTGCCCCTAACAGACCTAGGGAAGGTTACAGTTCCGGCAGTGCACCTTACACATATATCCATACACATATATAAGTACATTGCATATTCACGTACAAGTACCTGTTATCAGTACACAGCCTGTTGGATATTACAACAGCTCCACTCTTATGTCATTGAAAAGGACATCAATCATCAATCAATCAATCAATCAATCAATCAATCAATCAATCAATCAAGTGCTGTGGTTATAGTGCGGAAAAGTGTACAATCACGTATTGATACCAAAAAAACCTGGACTCCGCCAGGGAAAATTGTAATCAAGCCTCTCTCGTATCATTTTAATATGATCTCCTTACATAATCAATAATCATTGATCACTCTCTGAGCAAGCACGCGCACGCCACCTGATTGTACACGAAATACAGATGGAGAGAGATAGATATAGATAGTAGAAACACAGGAAGGAAAGAGGGGAAGAAATCAACAATATATCTATACAATATATAATATATCTATACAATATGTACACAATTTGAAAATACTAAGGAAAGTTCTGGGACTTGAACAAGGAAGATGGAATGTGGGGATAGGAAAGGGTACATTATAATATCACATTAATGTAATATCACTTCAGATCACTGATCATTTACACTTAACATTACCTCGTGTCTAATTTCAACACTTCCCGGAACAGTCCCTTCTAATCTATTCTTGATTAGCAGAACGCTCTCTGAGCAGTATGTTATGACTCCGTCCTCAGTTATGCCTTATCTGGCCATGTTATTGCTCTGTCTGGAATGAAAGTACAGCCTGTCTGGCCTCACACCTCAGCAGAACTGGATTACGTCAGGCAGGACTACACTAGCCTACCTTTACCTAAGGCAAACAATTGCACTGATAACTGACATTTCTGACATTTATAACTGACACCACTCTTTTATACCGCTCAACGCCACTCTACACTTGATCTTGCCTGCCTTATCTCCGGAGGCCCTGTGTGAGTGTATAACAACAGTGTATAATAACAGCAAAGAAACACATGTTTTACATTGAGACACAAGAAACAAGCCACCAGTCATTAAACCAATAAAAAGGAAATGTTGCAACCCGTCCAAGAACCGAAACATTACAATAAAATATTCCAAACGTCCAGGACCCTATTCCAAACGTCCAGGACCCTGACAAGACAATGTTCCAATCGCCCAGGACAATGACATTACTAGAAAATGTTCAAGAGCGTACCATGTTCACCTCACGACCCTAATCCACGTCACTGGAACCGATAGTTCATGGCCCAGAACCAACAGATCTTCATACTGGCAACCGCGCGCAATTGTCCCGTACCGAATCCATATCAGATAGCGCGCATGTGCCCATGAGGCCGCGTTGATGATATATCCATAAAAGTTGCGCGCGAACAATCTCGCGCACATCCTGACCCAGGACTTGTCTCATAAAAGTCTGAGCAAAAACAGTTCTCCGTCACCATGTGACTAGGATCCTATTCCCCTCATGAGTTCAGGATCCGGGTAATCTGAACATGGGACGTCGTTCAAATGGCACACTTGCATCTGGTCTCCTAGACCCCCCGCTGGGCCGACGCCGACCCTCCTGGCCTGCGGTCCGACATGTGACCTGTCAGATACAGACCCTTGCAGGACGCGGTCTGCGTCCGGTGTAGGCCGTGGCTGGTCTGGCCCTGATGCAGACATACAGGGGGTCTGCATCACCGACGTGATGGTCTGATGTAGGCCGTGGGCTGGCCCTGACGTGTCATCCGATGTAGGCCGTGGTCTGGCCCTGATGTAGGCCGTGGTCTTGGCCCAGCTGCAGCATCCGATGTAGGCCGTGGTCTGGCCCTGATGTCATGGTCGGGTGAACCCTTGCAGGCAATGGGTGCTGTTCAATGCCCGAGGCCATCTCCCAATGTCCCCGGCTGACCGCTTAAGCCCGCTGGACCTGGTGCATACCAGGGCTGGGTCTGGAGAACCTTTCTGCATTTTGCAGGCTGCTGTGTCCTGTGGGAAAACTTGGAACAGCACAGGGTCTCCCCCCCCCCAAAACAAAGAATACACACGCATACTGTGTGTGTGCGTGGGGGCCTATGTCCTGTCTTCATTGGGTTTTCTTAATCACTATGCCTCCAATTGATCCATCACCCATCCAAGAGGACTACTAATACAATTAAAATTCAAAATGTGTATTTTTGAGCATGTTGCGTGACGCGTCTAATACTTACCGCCCGTGTGACCCCTGACCCCTGCTTTCTGGACCTCTGCCTCGTGCTGCCCACCTGCTCTGTGTAAACAATAATGCTACCGGCCCCCTGTGTTCTACTAAGACACAGGGCCTTGCATTTCCACCACAACTATATACGCTGCGTGAAACCGCAGCCTTTCAAACCAGAAGCACAGTCACTCAAGGGTTATGGGTTACTGTTAATCCATTCAGAGCATTAGCGTCATACTTCCATATGCAAATAAAATTTGTATTTGCCCTCTTGAAACACAATTATACAGACACATTTTATACAAACGGCGGTAGGGGACATAAAAACAAATTATAGTTATTATTCATGCATGTCCCAGGTCCTGGTCCCGCATGACTGCATTCCTGACTGCTTCTGTGCGTTTCTGTGAAGGAATATAATTAGGGTTAACTTTACTCACCCACTCTTAACCACGCTTGTGAAACACAACGTGGTTTTATCACAGACAGTCAACTCTGTACTGCTGGCCCTCCCTAACATTTCTCATGAACCCTTCACACACTACTCTATTGCTTCCTCTCTTAACCACTCTTTTACGCTTAGGTCCTTTGTATCTTAATTTTGCTTTTTTCCCCTGAATAACACTTCATTTATGTCTACACACTGTATCCATATCCGCTATTTATTTATTTGAACTGAATATGATACTTCTCCCCTCTCCACAAAAAACATGCGTCCATGCTGTGGAATGGAAAGAAGCCCCCGTCCAGCCAAAATCTAAAGCCTTCCTCGCTTACTTAGTAATTAAATACAAATTATTTACTGATTATATTACTACTCAAAACTTGCACACCTATCCTAATGGTGCACTGACGCACCCCCTATCTTCTCTAAGTTTACAATAACATTGTCCCAAAAACACCACAACAAAATCGTCTCTCTTTGAACGATTTATTCGTGAGCATCGCTTTCTGCTCCTTACCAGGTGTCATACTGACTGGGTGGGACATGTTGTATAGGGTGTATGTGCTGTGCTGTATTACTTTTAAAAAGGTTGTGGTCCTTAAACTGTTCCATTGTCCTAATTCGACGGTTACTTATTTGACCTATCCAGACTTTATAAGACTAAAGTTGGCCTAATCCGATAAAACACAGTTACTTGTCTTCACCATTGACTGGGCCTAGGACCTATTGGTTTTTATTCCTCCTTAATCCTTATCTACATGGAGTTCCCTTCCAAATGGATTACAGCTTGCTTATAAATTGCACCAAAATTCTGCAGAAACATGGGCTAAAGGATGAATTAGCCCCCCTAATTACATTGACTAATGATCTTTGCTTTCTTACGAAAATGTCAGATCTACCCTGATGCACACACGTATGTGTACGCGCGTACGTACACGCACCTCCCTTTTTACCCAGGCCACTCTTACTAGACAAAACATTTCCCTGTTGTCTAGCTTTCTGTGTGTGTGTGCGCGTGTGTGCGTGTGCACGTGCCTCTGAGCTGCTCTAACTCTAAATGTGAACAAACTTGCCACACTTTTCCGAATTCTACCAGAAAACTGGTAACATCGATATTTAAACCTTCCCACTCAACCTCGTCCGCTGATGTAGATGTAGATATGACTGCCCGTAGTCACGTGATGGAAAGCCCCGCTTCTTGAAACAAACAAAAACAAGTGTTCATTGTTCAATTCAATCTAGTGTGTCACCATCTGGCAACACACAACCCATCGCATGAAATCAATGTGTCCCATCCGACACAAAACAAAAATGCCCCACAGTTCAGTGCCAGACAAACGTTTCAGTGGTCAAAAACTCCACAGAATGACTTTCTGCTGCTCCTCTCAGCAAAATGGTTCAAAGTTCATTGGCAAACACGCTTAGTGGTAAACCTCCACAAAATGTCTTTCTGTCTCCTCTTAGCACAAAAAGAAAAGTCCAGGTTTATTGTCTTGGATGCTCCTGGCTGGGCTGTTGATGATTCAGCTTTTAGACGATTACAGAATGGGAAGGATAAATATCCTTAATCCTTTGGGTTTTTTAATGTGGCAGTTTTACTAACATAAAATGTTTTGGACATAAAATGCTGACTAACCACTTCCTTTTAGTGTGTGGGTGTGTGTGTGTAGTCGTGTGAGAAATCTACACACATGAAGTGCTTACTTGATAGCAGCTATATGACCTGACCTACAGGTTGACTATTGCCTAGAATATACACCTGACTTAAAATCTGACTACACCTTAGAATATGACTTGACCTACCAGGCCGGCTACGCCTTGGAATATGAACTGCGCTTAGGTCCTTCGGACTTCCCTGTGTAGGGTGCAGTCCCGGGCTGGACCCCTTTCCGCCTGAGGTCACCCCCCAGGCAACCCTGGACAGAGAATTCAAGCCTCCTTGCTTCCCGGCTCCTTCTTTTCAAAGGCAGCCGATCAGAAAGAGCACTGCTCGCCTACTAACTCATTCGTGTTGGGCTAACAGTGGCCTGACTGAACATTGAGCCGAGCACCGACAGCCACCAGTTCTATCTTTCAAGCAACTGGCTTGGACTTAATGTCATTGTGACCCAACCGGCCAGAGACCCAGTCGATAGCGAACTCCTGACCCCGTAGTGGTGATTGGCCACCCAGGAGGAATCCGACGGTCTGATCCAGGACCCCACTTAGCTATGGGCTATCCGAACTTTGACCGTTTTCACTGGCCTTGCCTATTCACAGAGGTCGTCTCGTACGCACCTCTGCTAGGTGTGGGCTGTCGCCCACGTACCACGCATCGCCTGCCCGTTACCGCCGACGAGTGCGCTGACTAGAGGATACCACGGTAGGGTGTTAATTCACCCTTCATCAGACACGGAGGCCTTCAGTAGCTCTCCCCAGCACTATAACTCGTCTTTAACGTGCCCTCGGAGCCTCGCGGTTCCACCGTCCCCTGTTGGAGCCTAGGTTCAGGGGCGCCCAACCCCCCTCCCTAAGCTCCCTGAGTCATATCCATTATAGTTTAATTTGGTAAACTCCCTATATACTTCAGGCCTGTCTGATTCATATTCAACACACACAATTTGGGATTACATTTGGTGCAATTTAATAAGGCTGTGTAACTACTGTAATGATTGAATTTGACTGGAACTCCACCAAACTACCGCATTATACCCTGAATAATGACTAATTTTACTTCCCTGTGGCTTACATTACGGTAAACTACTTAATTTTGAAGTAGATGTACTTAACCAATTTGCGCTATTCATTTTATTTATTCTTAGTGAATGCGGCCCTACCGGCCATTACGAGCTTGTAGATCTGCTATATATATATATACTGATCGCCTAGTTGGGTGGCTAAATGTTCTATCCATAGTGACTTTTTGGCCACTGTCCTACTACAAGGAGCAGTGTAATATAAACACACAGAATAGCTCTGTTCTGCTGACGTACCAAACGTCTTTTCCCAACTCTGTCAAGTCACCAGAACTACACCAGTCACCCTCTCAAACAAGTTGACTACAGTGAATGCGGCCCGTTTCCTTGCCTGACCTAGCCAATTTGCCTATATTTTACAGCTGAATGAGGCCGTACCGGCCATTACGAGCTTGGAGATCTGCTCTTTTGCTGCCTACCCTAATTTTGACGTATTTGTACTTATCTTGTCCTATTTGCCCTTGTGGTGTTATTCTCTTCATCACAGACAGTGCCCTGCCGGGCATAATGAGCTTGTAGCTCTGCTCTTTTCTTTACTTTTTACTCCTTGGCTAATTCCTGTCACTATACCCGTGACTAATCATCTCAGGCCTATTTGGTGCTCCTGATAAATAATCAAGTATTATTGCTGAATGGCCCTATCGGCCAGTACTCGACGTTTGTAGATCTGCAACCTGTCACTATGCACGTGACTAATCAGCTCCTAGATTAATAATGAGTTTCCGCTTGACTCTACACCAACTATTTAGTGTTCCTAGTAAATACTCCTGTATTGTTTGTTCACTCCAGAACTTTGGCCCAATGCCACATAGATTATTGGCCAGTTACAGCATTTTCTCGTCATTAATTAATATACTGGGTTCCTGATGCGTTTTCAATGAGTAATATTAGCTCTCATACTAAGCATGTCTTTGACCTTGGCTATATGAGATAAGAGATAACACGCTCCGTGAAAGTCAGGGAGTGACTCTCTAGCTGTGTGGGGGTAATTATAAACAAGTTGTCTGCGCCCAGCCGCCAACGCTCTCCCGGCTTTCCTCTTGAGAATGTCAAAAAATGAGTTCTACTTATCCGCTCCTAAGTTAATACTGAGTTTCAACCTGACTCTACAACAACCGAAAACCCCCCCCCCAAAAAACTTTATAGCACTTGACTAATCCTATTTGAAGGCAATTTTTTTTTATTATTACACTATTTATTAGTCACGTGCCTAATCCACTTCCGCTTTTGCAGTGACCATTCGCTCTCATACTGAGAGCTACACTTTAACCCTGGCCTCGTGAGGGAGTGAACTCTCTCCAACTGATTGCTGTGGGGGGGGGGGGGAGTTTATCAACAATTAAACAATTTGTCGGCGCCTACGCTTCATTGGCCCCTCTTGGCCCAGTGAGAACAGAGATAGGCACTGTCGTCTGATAAAAGCCTGTGTGCTGTTGAACGGTATCAACAGGTTACCATGGATACGCCAACCTCAGCGCTCTCCCGTCTAAAACCCGATATTGAACAGGGAAGATAAATGCTCGTCTCTAACGAACTCTACTTTTACAGCTCACTGGGCAGGCTAAATAGACGCATTGAAACTTTACTCTAGTAAAACATTAGATTACTTTTACTGCCTTAGATAACCACCACATATAGCAGCCTCTGCTGCCTTCTTAATACTCATATTTTGGCTATTTTCCTTCTTAATACTCATATTTTGGCTATATGAGACTTCTATCTACATGCCTTGTAACTAGGCTGGACAATCTATTTCAATTTGGCTATTTGTGCCGCTTGTAGATCGGCTATTTTGCACAATCATTTAAGTGAATGAAACCAGAACCTCACTTCGGTCCTTACTGAATACTGATTCATATTTCACTTAAGCAATCCATCATCCCCCTCAGATTGGAGGCTATTTAGCGCTGTGATAACCACATCAGATTGACTACATATCGTGTTTACACTGCATTAATTCACAACGCATGCTACTGTATTAACTCAACTCACAGGCTGTAGCTCAGCAGAAACCAATGCATTACATGAAAGACACCAGAGATGCCACTCTTATGTGCCCACCTCCTACCATCCCCCTGGCATAATGGATGACCGTGTCCTAACGACTGTGGTACACTTTCATACACATGAGCACCCCACTGCTGGGGGGAGCTTGAACTTCGACTGCCCATAGCCGAACTACTGTGGTACTTAAGCGTGTCTG
>NC_139702.1:17317779-17342779 GCF_964188405.1 Protomyctophum parallelum | reverse complement strand
AATCTATGTAAAGGTGTATGAATGTGTGTGTGTGAATGGGTGAATGTAATGCACAATCTATGTAAAGGTGTGTGAATGGGTGAATGTAATGCACAGTCTATGTAAAGGTGTGAGAATGGGTGAATGTAATGCACAGTCTATGTAAAGGTGTGTGAATGGGTGAATGTAATGCACAGTCTATGTAAAGGTGTGTGAATGGTTGAATGTAATGCACAGTCTATGTAAAGCGCCTTGGATAAAGGCGCTATATAAATGCACCATTTACCATAATGCAGGCGGTCTATTCTTCTGTGCTTTATCAACATCACCCTGTTGGCTTTCACCGCACGAGAGAGAGAGAGAGAGAGAGAGAGAGAGAGAGACAGAGAGACAGAGAGAGAGAGAGAGAGAGAGAGAGGGGGGGGGGGGGGGGGGGATGTCAATCCTCATTAACTCTCTCAGCGAATCAGAGCCAGAGAAGACGATAGGAAATGAACGACGACGTGTGCGAGGATAATAAAAAACTTAAAATATTCAACAGTAACACCCCCACCCCCCCCCTCAACCCCCCTCCCCCTTTCCTTTCTTTAATCTATAGACCCTCCTGTTGGTGACAGCCACAGCCTGGTACGGGCAGGGACGTAGCAGAGAGGGGGGGCTGAAATCCCTTTTAACCCATTCTGACCTGAGATCAGATTCATACGAGGTTTCCACTGGACACACACTGGTCTGATTAACCCATTCTGACCTGAGATCAGATTCATACGAGGTTTCCACTGGACACACACTGGTCTGATTAAGAGGACACTTTTGGACAAGAATATATAGTGTGAAAATAGCAGATCTACAAGCTCTCAACGCGTCGTATACAGCGCGACGCTTGTAGATCATGCTATTTCCGGGGCGCAATCCAGCGACATTGGATTTCAAAACAAATTTGTTCAACGCAAAGAAATGCTGCGTTCCAAGTTCAGGAGACTCAGGGGACAAGGTGGCTGTCAGGAGACAAGTTCAGGAGACTCAGGGGAGGTGGCTGCCAGGAGACAAGTTCAGGAGACAAGTTCAGGAGACTCATGGGAGGTGGCTGCCAGGAGACAAGTGCAGCAATTCTCCTGAATGCTGCATGCCATCCGGTATGGCATGGGAATGGAAAAGGGGAGACATTTGCATTTCTTTCACCACAGTAAATGCTGGATTCGTATACATGGTCTGGAAAGGAGAGAAGGGCAGTTGTTTTACAGACGGGTAAAAGGGTAGTTGTTTTACAGACGGGTAAAAGGGCAGTTGTTTTACAGACGGGTAAAAGGGGCAGTTGTTTTACAGACGGGTAAAAGGGCAGTTGTTTTACAGACGGGGTAAAAGGGTAGTTGTTTTACAGACGGGTAAAAGGGCAGTTGTTTTACAGACGGGTAAAAGGGGCAGTTGTTTTACAGACGGGGTAAAAGGGCAGTTGTTTTACAGACGGGTAAAAGGGCAGTTGTTTTACAGACGGGGTAAAAGGGCAGTTGTTTTACAGACGGGTAAAAGGGTAGTTGTTTTACAGACGGGTAAGAGGGCAGTTGTTTTACAGACGGGTAAAAGGGTAGTTGTTTTACAGACGGGTAAAAGGGCAGTTGTTTTACAGACGGGTAAAAGGGGCAGTTGTTTTACAGACGGGTAAAAGGGCAGTTGTTTTACAGACGGGGTAAAAGGGTAGTTGTTTTACAGACGGGTAAAAGGGCAGTTGTTTTACAGACGGGTAAAAGGGGCAGTTGTTTTACAGACGGGGTAAAAGGGCAGTTGTTTTACAGACGGGTAAAAGGGCAGTTGTTTTACAGACGGGGTAAAAGGGCAGTTGTTTTACAGACGGGTAAAAGGGTAGTTGTTTTACAGACGGGTAAGAGGGCAGTTGTTTTACAGACGGGTAAAAGGGGCAGTTGTTTTACAGACGGGGTAAAAGGGCAGTTGTTTTACAGACGGGTAAAAGGGCAGTTGTTTTACAGACGGGGTAAAAGGGCAGTTGTTTTACAGACGGGTAAAAGGACAGTTGTTTTACAGACGGGTAAAAGGGCAGTTGTTTTACAGACGGGTAAAAGGGCAGTTGTTTTACAGACGGGGTAAAAGGGCAGTTGTTTTACAGACGGGTAAAAGGACAGTTGTTTTACAGACGGGTAAAAGGGCAGTTGTTTTACAGACGCGTAAAAGGGCAGTTGTTTTACAGACGGGTAAAAGGGCAGTTGTTTTACAGACGGGTAAAAGGGCAGTTTTACAGACGGGTAAAAGGGCAGTTGTTTTACAGACGGGTAAAAGGGCAGTTGTTTTACAGACGGGTAAAAGGGCAGTTGTTTTACAGACGGGGTAAAAGGGCAGTTGTTTTACAGACGGGTAAAAGGACAGTTGTTTTACAGACGGGTAAAAGGGCAGTTGTTTTACAGACGGGTAAAAGGGCAGTTGTTTTACAGACGGGGTAAAAGGGCAGTTGTTTTACAGACGGGTAAAAGGGCAGTTGTTTTACAGACGGGTAAAAGGGCAGTTGTTTTACAGACGGGTAAAAGGGCAGTTGTTTTACAGACGGCTAAAAGGGCAGTTGTTTTACAGACGGGTAAAAGGGCAGTTGTTTTACAGACGGGTAAAAGGGCAGTTGTTTTAAAGACGGGTAAAAGGGCAGTTTTACAGACGGGTAAAAGGGCAGTTGTTTTACAGACGGGTAAAAGGGCAGTTGTTTTACAGACGGGTAAAAGGGCAGTTGTTTTACAGACGGGTAAAAGGGCAGTTGTTTTACAGACGGGTAAAAGGGCAGTTGTTTTACAGACGGGTAAAAGGGCAGTTTTACAGACGGGTAAAAGGGCAGTTGTTTTACAGACGGGTAAAAGGGCAGTTGTTTTACAGACGGGTAAAAGGGCAGTTGTTTTACAGATGGGTAAAAGGGCAGTTGTTTTACAAATGGATAAAAGTGCAGGGGCTGTCTATGTGTGCACGTCCTTGCTTTAGATGGCCTCTGCGTGATCACTGATCAGGTGCATAAGGAGGCCTTAAGTATGTTTCACCAGTTTCAATTGAAACGGGCCTCCACCCTCAGGGGGGGCCTCCACCCTCAGGGGGGCCTCCACCCTCAGGGGGGGCCTCCACCCTCAGGGGGGCCTCCACCCGCAGGGGGGGCCTACACCCTCAGGGGGGGCCTCCACCCTCAGGGGGTGGCCTGCACCCTCAGGGGGGCCTCCACCCTCAGGGGGGGCCTCCACCCTCAGGGGGTGGCCTGCACCCTCAGGGGGGGCCTACACCCTCAGGGGGGGCCTCCACCCTCAGGGGGTGGCCTGCACCCTCAGGGGGGCCTCCACCCTCAGGGGGGGCCTCCACCCTCAGGGGGGGCCTGCACCCTCAGGGGGGCCCTCCACCCTCAGGGGGGGCCTCCACCCTCAGGGGGTGGCCTGCACCCTCAGGGGGAGCCTCCACCCTCAGGGGGGGCCTGCACCCTCAGGGGGGGCCTCCACCCTCAGGGGGGGTCCACCCTCAGGAGGACCTCCAAGCTCCAACTGAACGTCAGGCGTCAGTCAACCCCCGCCACTCTTGGCCCTCTCTCTCTCTCGCTCACTCACTGCCTTGCTCTCTCCCACAATGTTAATGGTAAGTTAGTAAAGTTACACCTATTTTATGTAAATAACATGGTACAATGTGCAGCATTGGGAGGTAAAGGGGAGACACTTTAATTGTGAAGGGACGACAGGATGAGGGAAGGTGTTGTTGATAATTGTCGAGAGTAATGGCTGCGTGTGATATTGAACAGTCAAACTATTTGGATCAATATACGGCTGTATCAACAAAATAATGATGTCATAGGTATATGGGGGCCTCATATTTGGTCTTGAAACGGGCCTCCAGATTCCTAAGAACACACAAACACACCAAGCTGGCCATAGGGGGCGCTAGCTCCCCTCAAAGAGCCAGAATGCAAAATGCTTGTCATTCAGCCTCACTTTGAGTTGCTCAGTGGACTGTCTCTCACACAGCGATATGGAGAAAAATATCACACCCGCGTGACGTGAGCGGCACTGTTATCACCATACATCACATTCCGTGCTCAGCCAGTCAGCTTGAGCACATTCCGCGCACGCGCGCAGGCACACACGCACACACACACACACAGCCTCAAAATACAACACAGCTCAGTGTTAGGGAAACCTGTAGCGTGTGGAAGACCCATAAATCCATACACCCATAGATCTATAGACCCCAAGGTAGCCGCAATGAAGTAATAAATATAGCAATAGAGTTCAAAGGGTGCAGATGAAGAACAGCTGCACTAATTGACGTCGTTAAGGCGTGCATGGCAACAGTTTGTGTCTCGTGTGATTTCACACCAGAAGATATAAGATGATGCACCGTGTTGAAAATGACTGTAGACGTTGAGAGAGAGAAGAGAGCGAGATAAGACAGACAGACAGACAGACAGACAGACAGACAGACAGACAGACAGACAGACAGACAGACAGACAGACAGACAGACAGACAGACAGAGTGATGTTGTCTTGGACCGTTTCCAAAGCAGGAGGACCAAAGCGAGTCTATCATGCTGCTGTAGCAGTGAGGAACAAACTGTATTCCTTTGGAGGCTACTGTGATGTATGGACCTTCAACAACATGGAACATATGGACGTCCATGTCTTCAACACAGTGTCTTTATTCTGGAAGAAGTTACCTCCAGTGGAACCAGGAAGTGGAGACGGTCACCTTGAGGTTCCATCCATGCTCCGCTGGAACACAGCTGTGTTGGTTGAAGATACAGTTTACACCTGGGGAGGGTGGCCTTACTGCAATGTGTTTTATGCATTTGATGTCGACGCCCACAGATGGTTCCAACCCAGGGTTTCTGGGACTGTTCCAGAGGGGTGGAGCTACCACTCAGCCTGTGTGTTGGAGAAGGTCATGTTTATCCATGGAGGATACACCAAGCTGACTGGATACACTAATGACATGTACAAGTTGGACACCAGCACAATGTCCTTGTCTGTAATCAACACCAGAGGAACTCTACCACCTGCTTCAAACGTTCACTCTGCCACCATCATTGGTACCAAGATGTTTGTATTTGGGGGCCGTAGGCACCAGGAGGTCTACAACACCATCAGAGTGTTTGACACAGAGACAAACGCCTGGCTGGACACACCTTCTGCACAACTTCTACCAGAAGGACGCTGCTGTCATTCAGCATTTACCTACAATGGAGAGCTGTACATATTTGGTGGCTGCAACGATAACCAGACCTTCAATGATCTGTGGAAATTCAGTCCAGAGACCTTCTCCTGGAAGAAGGTTGAGCCCAAGGGGAAAGGACCATGTCCAATGCATGATATGTGCTGTTGCATTGTGGGAGATCATATCATCCTCTTTGGAGGAAGAAAAGGAGATCACACTATCTCTGATGAGCTGTTCATCTTAGACTTGAGTCCTTGTCTTAAGACGTTATGTAAGCTAGCAGTTAATCAGTACACTCTGGACCAATCAGAACTCCCACACGACATCAGGTGGGAATTGGCAGCCATGACAACCAACGACAACAGACGACAACAACAATAACAACCGAGACCACATTCCAGACGAAGGAACAGCAGAAAGATCAAGAAATGATGGATCAACATCTCATCCCACCTGATGGTGATCCACCTCTCAGCATCACTTACTGAGATTCAAACCTCAGGAGACTCCTTCTCTCCAGACAGGCTCTCCAACCATTCAGCTAGGCATCAAACAATGACAATTGTTCCGTCCAACACAATGCGGTGGAAACACAAACCTGTATGTTCCAAACTGAACACGGTGGAACTCTCCTTATTGTGTATTTATTTCTATGATCTTTTTATTTATTTAAAGGACCAAGCAGTCCTGAAAGGACTTGGTCTTTTATTGTTATTGTTAGTTTTTTTTTTTTCCTTCTCCTTCTGCCAAAAAATTGCAGTTTTGGCTGAACCGTGAAGTCGGTTTTAGCGAAACTTAAAAAAAAAAAAAAGATTATATCTACCTACAGAAAAAACTAAAATCTTAAAGACTATCTGGTACACAGAGAGCTAAAAGGAATCAACACACCAGCACGCCAGAGACCAGAATACTTCAAACCCAAACAAATAGTTAAAAATTGAACTACAAAACGCATGTTGGAGATTAAACAACAGATAACAGCCAGCACCAGCAACTGTGTTTATTTAATCAAATGTGAAAAATGTGGCTTACAATATGTCGGAGAAACGGGTAATTTAATAGCTACAAGGCTGAGACAACACAAATACAATATTAACAATGCAAAAAAGACAACTACAAGGATTGTTCAACATTATATGGCACATGGCATTGAAGCTCTAAAGGTATCTGGACTTCAACACAATCCCAACTGGACAGTAAGACAAAGACGTTTTAATGAAAAACAATGGATCAAGAACCTCAACACGGATTTTCCTGGAGGTTTAAACATGCCAAAATATTATACAAGTTGTTTTGATTTTGTACCAAAACTCCACAGCCATATGCATGCTAAACACAGCCAACAATCAATGGAAATCAGACTTTGAATATAGGGGACAAATTAGCACACTCCACACCAAGCCAACCTGGGTGTCACTGACACCCAATGGGCCATTAGACACCGGGCCCAGGAAACAAAAGAGAAACTCATGACAGGGACACCTTGACATATAAATGTTAATTAGAAGAGCCTGGGTTTTTTTTTTTTTTTTAATGGAAACTCCAATAACCAAAAAATATCTAGTTTTAAAGTATAGACCAAATACGTAAACCTAAATGCCAACGCTAAACCTAAACCTCACAGGAAGCCACGAGCTAGTCATAAAACCTGCCACTGGTTAATTGAGGAGCCATGGGGTGAATTAACCCTAAACAAAGCCCAATAAGGCTAAATAAACAAATCCTAAAACAATAGGGTAAACTTAAACTCAGGAATAAACTGGAGAAAATCTAAGAGTGGTTAGATCAGGCTTCCTTCAGATACATGGCGAATGCACTCATTCCTTGCATTGTACTTACAGTCAACCCCCGCCGACTTGGCCCTCTCTCTCTCTCTCGCTCACTCACTGCCTTGCTCTCTCCCACAATGTTAATGTTAAGTTAGTAAAGTTACACCTATTTCATGTAAATAACATGGTAAAATGTGCAGCATTGGGAGGTAAAGGGGAGACACTTTAATTGTGAAGGGACGACAGGATGAGGAGGTGTTGTTGTTGCTAATTGTCGAGAGTAATGGCTGCGTGTGGTATTGAACAGTCAATATACAGCTGTATCAACAAAATAATGATGTCATAGGTATATGGGGGCCTCATATTTGGTCTTGAAACGGGCCTCCAGATTCCTAAGGCCGCCCCTGGGTTCATTGATCACTGATCAGGTGCATTGATCACTGATCAGGTGCATTGATCACTGATCAGGTGCATTGATCACTGATCAGGTGCATTGATCATGCACTGATCAGGTGCATTGATCACTGATCAGGTGCATTGATCACTGATCAGGTGCATTGACATTTTGTTTTGTATCCTGGCTGGTATACACTGACACGGAGCAAGACAGGAACGCCCAAAAACGTCACATCTGGTTTTTTTTTACCCTGGGCAGAATGTTCTATGGCTGCCAATGCGACTTTTTCCAATCCTTAATCACATACGGACAAACATCTATGCCGATAATATCTAACTTGCGGAGGTATCGTGCCTTGTCCACAGGGCAACAGATCTTTCAACGTATGGCATTGCAAACACGTTTGATAATAATCGATACTCTGCGCAATATTGTTTTGGAAATGCCGCAAATTGCATTGCAGTGAACGAGAGCAAATCACAACTTCCCTGGGGGTGGTGACTCCGCCCTGAATATGCGTTGTCGTGTCAGTGTATGGCTCATTATCATTGGTTAATGAGAACAAACTCTGTGTCCAGCAAATATAGCTGCAGGGGTACGATTTGAGAGTAGATGACCTCAATGTATGAGACCCAATGGGTACTCAGGAAGAGTATGACCTCAATGTATGAGACCCAATGGGTACTCAGGAAGAGTATGACCTCAATGTATGAGACCCATTGGGTACTCAGGAAGGGGAAAGCTATTACTAGGGACAACACACACCCGTTACACAGCCAATACCATCTTTTACCATCAGGGCGACGGTACATAATGGTACCTTCTCTGCAGGCTATAGGGCCTTAAAGGACCACTTCACCACTTTTCAACATATCTTCATATAATAGGTCCTCACTAATAATGATGAAAAAAATGGCGCAGTTTTTTTCTACTCGGTCTGTGTCTCAAAGGAGGGCTGTGGGCAGTTCAGAAACCGTCTTCCAGTGACATCATCGATGGGGAATACAAGCTAATAAAAACGGCAGGCTTTCTAGTCCTGAAAAGTTGCAATGCGAAAATGGAAGCCATCGTTCTCATGATAATGAAAATCTAAACATTTTTGTTTAAAAAATGCCTAATGATGATGTCACTGGAAGACGGTTTCTAAACTGCCCACAGCTCTCCTATGAGACACAGACTGAGTAGAAAAACAATCGTGCCATTTTATCATGATTATTAGTGAGGACCTATTATATGAAGATACGTTGAAAAGTGGTGAAGTGGTCCTTTAAGATCGTTTTGTTCCCATAAGTATAGGACTTATGAACAAACAGGCCCCGTCTCAGTTCTGTGCATAAAGTGTGATGTGATGCCTCTTGGAACTATGACTGGTGGCCTTCTGTTGGCATTGTTTCTTTAGTGTGATCTGTGTGTTTGTATTTATATGTCTTCTGTATCTTGATGACATGCTGCGTGCACAAAACAAATTTCCAAAAGAACAAATAAAGTATCTATCCATCTCTGCTGTCTCTCCACAGTTTACTTTTCGGGGGCATTTCTATAACAGAGGTTCTTATATAGTCACAGGTACGGTAATTCTGTCCATCATGTACGCCAGTGGTCCTATCTCTGTATCCATGACAACCTGCTGCTGAGTGGGATGGGAACAGCGTGTTCTGACATCTGCTTAGAGCCACTTAACCCCGTACGTAACACCCTCGTTCACTTATATTTGCAAAAAAAGAGATTTCAACCTTACTACTGCTTTTTACTATTTTGACTTATCAGAGGAAATTATGTAAAAACAAATTTAAAAAAAAAACAGTCGTATGCACATTTTATTTACATTTATAATAGTTATTAAAATAATGATAATAAATTAATAATTTACATTTGGGGGATATCTTTCACAATAATAAACATGTTCTTCTAGACATTCTAATGATCACAAAAAAGATATATATTACAGGCATTTTAATTTATTTTATCAGGGTTAAAGGTCAAAGGTTAATGTTCAACCCATTCTGAACGGGAACCCATTTTGGTGTTAGCATCAAGTTATGCTTTAGCTACTGAAAAATAGCAGAGAGCTTGTAGGTCTGCTATTTTTGAAAAATCAAAGAGCAACTGACATTTTTTAAATCTGATCTCAGGTCAGAATGGGTTAATCAGACCAGTGTGTGTGTCCAGTGGAAACCTCGTATGAATCTGATCTCAGGTCAGAATGGGTTATATGCAAATAGCATGACCAATGGCATGGCAAGACAATAAACAATGAACATCAATGATGATGTTTAGGTGAAAAAATAATATGTCCATATTGGTTCAATAACATCTTTTCATTTGTTTTAAACGGTGCTGTCCTCTCATCTGGAGGCTACCTGTTCATGATTCATTTGTTTTAAACGGTGCTGTCCTCTCATCTGGAGGCTACCTGTTCATGTTTCATTTGTTTTAAACTGTGCTGTCCTCTCATCTGGAGGCTACCTGTTCATGATTCATTTGTTTTAAACTGTGCTGTCCTCTCATCTGGAGGCTACCTGTTCATGTTTCATTTGTTTTAAACGGTGCTGTCCTCTCATCTGGAGACTACCTGTTCATGTTTCATTTGTTTTAAACGGTGCTGTCCTCTCATCTGGAGGCTACCTGTTCATGTTTCATTTGTTTTAAACTGTGCTGTCCTCTCATCTGGAGACTACCTGTTCATGTTTCATTTGTTTTAAACTGTGCTGTCCTCTCATCTGGAGACTACCTGTTCATGTTTCATTTGTTTTAAACGGTGCTGTCCTCTCATCAGGAGACTACCTGTTCATGTTTCATTTGTTTTAAACGGTGCTGTCCTCTCATCTGGAGACTACCTGTTCATGTTTCATTTGTTTTAAACTGTGCTGTCCTCTCCTCCAGGAGACTACCTGTTCATGTTTCATTTGTTTTAAACGGTGCTGTCCTCTCATCTGGAGACTACCTGTTCATGTTTCATTTGTTTTAAACTGTGCTGTCCTCTCATCTGGAGACTACCTGTTCATGATTCATTTGTTTTAAACGGTGCTGTCCTCTCATCTGGAGACTACCTGTTCATGTTTCATTTGTTTTAAACGGTGCTGTCCTCTCATCTAGAGACTACCTGTTCATGTTTCATTTGTTTTAAACTGTGCTGTCCTCTCATCTGGAGACTACCTGTTCATGTTTCATTTGTTTTAAACGGTGCTGTCCTCTCCTCTGGAGACTACCTGTTCATGTTTCATTTGTTTTAAACGGTGCTGTCCTCTCATCTGGAGACTACCTGTTCATGTTTCATTTGTTTTAAACGGTGCTGTCCTCTCCTCTGGAGACTACCTGTTCATGTTTCATTTGTTTTAAACGGTGCTGTCCTCTCATCTGGAGACTACCTGTTCATGTTTCATTTGTTTTAAACGGTGCTGTCCTCTCATCTGGAGACTACCTGTTCATGTTTCATTTGTTTTAAACGGTGCTGTCCTCTCATCAGGAGACTACCTGTTCATGATAAATTTGTTTTAAACTGTGCTGTCCTCTCCTCTGGAGACTACCTGTTCATGTTTCATTTGTTTTAAACGGTGCTGTCCTCTCATCTGGAGACTACCTGTTCATGATTCATTTGTTTTAAACGGTGCTGTCCTCTCATCTGGAGGCTACCTGTTCATGTTTCATTTGTTTTAAACGGTGCTGTCCTCTCATCTGGAGGCTACCTGTTCATGTTTCATTTGTTTTAAACTGTGCTGTCCTCTCATCTGGAGACTACCTGTTCATGTTTCATTTGTTTTAAACGGTGCTGTCCTCTCATCTGGAGACTACCTGTTCATGTTTCATTTGTTTTAAACTGTGCTGTCCTCTCATCTGGAGACTACCTGTTCATGATTAATTTGTTTTAAACTGTGCTGTCCTCTCCTCCAGGAGACTACCTGTTCATGTCTCATTTGTTTTAAACTGTGCTGTCCTCTCATCTGGAGACTACCTGTTCATGTTTCATTTGTTTTAAACTGTGCTGTCCTCTCATCTGGAGACTACCTGTTCATGTTTCATTTGTTTTAAACGGTGCTGTCCTCTCATCTGGAGACTACCTGTTCATGTTTCATTTGTTTTAAACTGTGCTGTCCTCTCATCTGGAGACTACCTGTTCATGATTCATTTGTTTTAAACTGTGCTGTCCTCTCATCTGGAGACTACCTGTTCATGTTTCATTTGTTTTAAACTGTGCTGTCCTCTCATCTGGAGACTACCTGTTCATGTTTCATTTGTTTTAAACGGTGCTGTCCTCTCATCTGGAGACTACCTGTTCATGATTCATTTGTTTTAAACGGTGCTGTCCTCTCATCTGGAGACTACCTGTTCATGATTCATTTGTTTTAAACTGTGCTGTCCTCTCATCTGGAGACTACCTGTTCATGTTTCATTTGTTTTAAACGGTGCTGTCCTCTCATCTGGAGGCTACCTGTTCATGTTTCATTTGTTTTAAACTGTGCTGTCCTCTCATCTGGAGACTACCTGTTCATGTTTCATTTGTTTTAAACGGTGCTGTCCTCTCATCTGGAGGCTACCTGTTCATGATTCATTTGTTTTAAACGGTGCTGTCCTCTCATCTGGAGACTACCTGTTCATGATTAATTTGTTTTAAACTGTGCTGTCCTCTCATCTGGAGACTACCTGTTCATGTTTCATTTGTTTTAAACTGTGCTGTCCTCTCATCTGGAGACTACCTGTTCATGTTTCATTTGTTTTAAACTGTGCTGTCCTCTCATCTGGAGACTACCTGTTCATGTCTCATTTGTTTTAAACTGTGCTGTCCTCTCATCTGGAGACTACCTGTTCATGATTAATTTGTTTTAAACTGTGCTGTCCTCTCCTCCAGGAGACTACCTGTTCATGTCTCATTTGTTTTAAACTGTGCTGTCCTCTCATCTGGAGACTACCTGTTCATGTTTCATTTGTTTTAAACGGTGCTGTCCTCTCATCTGGAGACTACCTGTTCATGTTTCATTTGTTTTAAACTGTGCTGTCCTCTCATCTGGAGACTACCTGTTCATGATTCATTTGTTTTAAACTGTGCTGTCCTCTCATCTGGAGACTACCTGTTCATGTTTCATTTGTTTTAAACTGTGCTGTCCTCATCTGGAGACTACCTGTTCATGTTTCATTTGTTTTAAACGGTGCTGTCCTCTCATCTGGAGACTACCTGTTCATGTTTCATTTGTTTTAAACTGTGCTGTCCTCTCATCTGGAGACTACCTGTTCATGTTTCATTTGTTTTAAACGGTGCTGTCCTCTCATCAGGAGACTACCTGTTCATGTTTCATTTGTTTTAAACTGTGCTGTCCTCTCATCTGGAGACTACCTGTTCATGTTTCATTAGTTTTAAACTGTGCTGTCCTCTCATCTGGAGACTACCTGTTCATGATTCATTTGTTTTAAACGGCGCTGTCCTCTCATCTGGAGACTACCTGATCATGTTTCATTTGTTTTAAACTGTGCTGTCCTCTCATCTGGAGACTACCTGTTCATGTTTCATTTGTTTTAAACGGTGCTGTCCTCTCATCTGGAGACTACCTGTTCATGTTTCATTTGTTTTAAACTGTGCTGTCCTCTCATCTGGAGACTACCTGTTCATGTTCCATTTGTTTTAAACGGTGCTGTCCTCTCATCTGGAGACTACCTGTTCATGTTTCATTTGTTTTAAACGGTGCTGTCCTCTCATCTGGAGACTACCTGTTCATGTTTTCACTAATCATCACTGTAGCAGATCCATGATGCAATGATCCATGTGTTATGTCTACGTTATGTCCGTGTTATGTGAAATGTTGTCTTGTTGCAGTTTTTGTTTTGCTGTTTTTTGTTTTGTTGTTTGTTTCTTGTTTATCTAGTGTAGCGGCCCTCGATAGTTGAAATGATGATAAAGATCGATGTGACAGAAGCACTGTTATGATCACATCAAACAATTTCATAGCTTTCACTCAACAATAAAAGCTGTGCATTAAGTTCATCACTTCAATATTACAACTAACAATGAAATGGTTAATTCATAGCAATTATAATACAGTGATAAAATAAATCAGTCCACTTCAATACATGACCAATAAAATACCAAAAAGGGAAAATGCCCAGTAACCAAATATCATACACCAAAACATACCAGAAACAAATACAATGAATTAAGTCCCAAACAAATCATAGAGACTCCAAACCAAAACAAACAAACCATCATGTACCTCACTCCACTTTAGTCTGCTTATCAAGGGCTGCATGAACCAGTTGAACCTCAGGGTACATCATCAAACAGTCACAGGTACACCAAACATAGTGTGACAGGCGCTGCAGAACAATATAAACAACTTCAGTCATTCAGTCAACTGTTCACTAAAACTGCAAGTTACAGGCAACCTTACTTTGAGTACAAAGGTGCATGATGCATATAAATACCTTGCTGTGCAGTGTAACAAAGTCACAAACAAACAAATGCTGGGGTGTGTCTCTTTCCCTCTGTCACTGACTCAGTGTGAGAATGGAGTGTGTCTCTTTCCCTCTGTCACTGACTCAGTGTGAGAATGGGGTGTGTCTCTTTCCCTCTGTCACTGACTCAGTGTGAGAATGGAGTGTGTCTCTTTCCCTCTGTCACTGACTCAGTGTGAGAATGGGGTGTGTCTCTTTCCCTCTGTCACTGACTCAGTGTGAGAATGGGGTGTGTCTCTTTCCCTCTGTCACTGACTCAGTGTGAGAATGGGGTGTGTCTCTTTCCCTCTGTCACTGACTCAGTGTGAGAATGGAGTGTGTGAAGCTAGCAGCCTCAGCTAAGTGTGGTGTGGTAACAGGAAGTTTCAAAGTAAAAGTGAACCGAAATACAGGAAGCTTCAAAATAAGATGAACAAAATAAGAAAAGTAAATAACAAATTAACTTCAACGTAGGAAATGATTGAAGTTCAAATAACTAGTATCCCGGCAGTTACATCTAGGAATTGTATTGTTTTGTCTTGTCTTGTTTTGTCTGGTTGAATTGTTTGTAAAAAGTGTCTTTATGGATGAAGTGTATTTTGTGAATTGCACCCCCTTGAAAACGAGATGGTTCATCTCAAGGGATTGCTCCTAATAAAGAATTTCAGACAGATAAAGAAATTAATTAAGTAATTAATTACGTTAAAAATGTTACTTACTTACCACTTAAGAATCTAACATAGCTCATCATTAAAACAGGGATGCACTTAAGAATCTAATGTAGCTCATCGTAAAAAAAAAAAAAGGAGAACAAATACAAAAACAAATGCTCATTGGTTATTAGCATTGATGTGGCCTGCACAATGTCTGCATACTAATTACCTAAAATACTGAATTAATTACAAATGACACCAGAGTGCATTTGGCCTTTAATTGGATCGATTTGGGGAAAAAGTTATGAGTTTGGTGTTTTTTAGTTTAGCAAGCTGATGTTTATCAGAGTGTAGTATAATGTGCAAATATTAACCCGTTGAGACCCCTGCACGGGGAGGCCCGATTCAACCAATGCCTTCGTGAGATCAGTTTCGGGGCTCTCCCCAGGTTGGGGAGAGTGTTGTTTTTGGCAGCAAATTTCTATTTTAGTTTTAGTCATAGTCCCCTGAATAGTTTTCACTTAGTCTTAGTCACATTTTAGTCACCTGGAATGTATTAGTGTTAGTCTAGTTTTAGTCGACTAAATGTCATAAGATTTTAGTCGACTAAATCTACAGGTGATTTAGTCGACTAAAATGTATTTTTGCGGGCCTTGTTGCCGTCATAATGACTTGTTTTACACTTGCTGAAAATAGCCGATCTACAAGCTCACAAC
Organism: Protomyctophum parallelum; assembly: GCF_964188405.1. Lineage (NCBI taxonomy): Eukaryota > Metazoa > Chordata > Actinopteri > Myctophiformes > Myctophidae > Protomyctophum > Protomyctophum parallelum. Next base: position 17,327,673 of record NC_139702.1, on the reverse strand, counting down.
GCGTCGCGCTGCGACGCGTTGTGAGCTTGTAGATCGGCTATTTTCAGCATGCAACCAAGTGTAAAATGACTTATACTGGATCTCTTGTCCACTAGTCCCTTCCTAACATTTAGTCTAGTTTTTATTTGTTGACGAAATTGTCAGTATATTTAGTCTTAGTTTAGTCATCATAGCATAGTTTTAATTTAGTTTCCATTTAGTTTTCTTCAGTGAAAAAAGGTAGTCGACGAACATTTTTCGTCTTAGTTTTAGTCGATGAAAACAACACTGGTTGGGGAGACTATTATTATCATTATTATTGAAGGTGGGAACAGTCCATTATTATCATTATTATTGAAGGTGGTAACAGTCCATTATTATCATTATTATTGAAGGTGGTAACAGTCCATTATTATCATTATTATTGAAGGTGGTAACAGTCCATTATTATCATTATTATTGAAGGTGGTAACAGTCCATTATTATCATTATTATTGAAGGTGGTAACAGTCCATTATTATCATTATTATTGAAGGTGGTAACAGTCCATTATTATCATTATTATTGAAGGTGGTAACAGTCCATTATTATCATTATTATTGAAGGTGGTAACAGTCCATTATTATCATTATTATTGAAGGTGGGAACAGTCCATTATTATCATTATTATTGAAGGTGGTAACAGTCCATTATTATCATTATTATTGAAGGTGGGAACAGTCCATTATTATCATTATTATTGAAGGTGGGAACAGTCCATTATTATCATTATTATTGAAGGTGGGAACAGTCCATTATTATCATTATTATTGAAGGTGGTAACAGTCCATTATTATCATTATTATTGAAGGTGGTTATTATCATTATTATTGAAGGTGGTAACAGTCCATTATTATCATTATTATTGAAGGTGGGAACAGTCCATTATTATCATTATTATTGAAGGTGGGAACAGTCCATTATTATCATTATTATTGAAGGTGGTAACAGTGCATTTGCTCAGTACAATATTTGGGGGGTATATTTAGAACGTGTGCAGGGTTGAGTATGTTGAATCTATAGTTTGCATTAATGAGGATTTAGTTGACACAATGAAATAAAATGGCGATAGTATTCCGTGTGGGGCAGACGGCCTGTCACAGCCAGATTTGGTAGAGCAGCAGCTTTGTTGTTGCGAGGAAAGGAAAGCTGTAAAATGAGACTTTCGTGGTTGTTTTCGTCTCAGATTTAGTCAGACGGAGGGACACAGTATAACTCTATGGGGACACAGTATAACTCTATGGGGACACAGTATAACTCTATGGGGACACAGTATAACTCTATGGGGTCACATTATAACTCTATGGGGACACAGTATAACTCTATGGGGACACAGTATAACTCTGTGGGGACACAGTATAACTCTATGGGGACACAAAAGCTAAGAGCTTGGTAATTTCACTGAAAAGCAAAAAGCATGCCTGTTTAGTGTAAGCTCCGCTCTGCTTATCTCTGCTCTCCTGCTAGCCAACAGTAAGTATAATTAGAACTGTATAATAACACATCTTACATCTTTCAGACACTTGACAGCTGAAGCTGGATTTATACTTACAACAGTGTTGATAGAAAGAATAAGGCAGCGAAATTAGTTTTCTTCAACGGGTGGCTGGCATCTCCCTTAGAGATAGGCTGAGAAGTTCACTTCGCCTGGAAAGGAGCCAGCTTAGGTGGTTCGGGCATCTCGTTAGGATGACTTTCAGGCGTCTCCCTAGGGAGGTCCTCGATGCACGTCCCACCGGGAGGAGACCCCGGGGCAGACCAAGGACCACGTCCCACTGGGAGGAGACCCCGGGGCAGACCAAGGACCGCGTCCCACTGGGAGGAGACCCCGGGGCAGACCAAGGATCACGTCCCACTGGGAGGAGACCCCGGGGCAGACCAAGGATCACGTCCCACTGGGAGGAGACCCCGGGGCAGACCAAGGACCGCGTCCCACTGGGAGGAGACCCCGGGGCAGACCAAGGACCACGTCCCACTGGGGGGAGACCCTGGGGCAGACCAAGGATCACGTCCCACTGGGAGGAGACCCTGGGGCAGACCAAGGATCACGTCCCACTGGGAGGAGACCCCGGGGCAGACCAAGGACCACGTCCCACTGGGAGGAGACCCCGGGGCAGACCAAGGACCACGTCCCACTGGGAGGAGACCCCGGGGCAGACCAAGGACCACGTCCCACTGGGAGGAGACCCCGGGGCAGACCAAGGTGCAGTTGGAGGAAACACATCGACTCACTGGCCTTGGAACGTCTCGGGATCCCCCAGGAGGAAGTCACTAATGTTGCTCTGGAGAGGGAAGTCTGGAGCTGGTGGAGATGTTGCCCCCGCGACCCGACTACGGATAAGCGGTCGAAGATGGATGGATGGATGGATGGATGAACAGTGTTGATTACATCGACTGAAACCATGACAAAAAATGTCCGTCAACTACCTTTTTTCACTGACGAATAATATATATAAAAGAACCTCTAGGCTACGATGTCTATGACTAAATACACTGACAATTTTTGTCAACAAATAAAAAATGTTGACTAAAATGTTCGGGAGGGACTAGTGGAGAAGAGATCATTTTATGTTTGGTTGTGCTCGGGTGTATATAGCGCTCTGAAAATAGCAGATCTACAACGCGTTGTGAGCTTGTAGATCGGCTTTTTTCAGCATGCAACCAACTTACCAAGTCTAAAATCTGCCATTTATGAGTCATGACGCCATCTATGCCTGCCAAGCAGTGTTGTTTTCGTCGACTAAAACTAAGACGAAAAATGTTCGTCGACTACCTTTTTCCACTGACAAAAACAACAAACTAAATGAAAACTACGCTACGATGACTAAAACTAAGACTAAATATACTGACAATTCCGTCGACAAATAAAAACTAGACTAAAATGTTAGGAAGGGACTAGTGGACAAGAGATCCACTATAAGTCATTTTACACTTGGTTGCATGCTGAAAATAGCTGATCTACAAGCTCACAACGCGTCGCAACGCTATTGCTATTTTCAGCAAGTGTAAAAACACTCATTACGACGGCATCAAGACCCACCAAAATACATTTTAGTCGACTAAATCAACTGTAGATTTAGTAGACTAAAATCTTAACTAACACCAAGACATTCCAGGTGACTAAAATGTGACTAAAACTAAATGAAGTTTCAGTCCAAAGACTATGAATAAACTAAAATAGAAATTTGCTGCCAAAAACAACACTGCTGCCAAAATGCAACATTTGCTGTCAGAAATCAACACTGACTTCATACAGTGTAGTGTCACCTGCAAAAATAATGTACAGTACAAGCTCACAACACGGCAGTGTGCAACATACACGTAACCTGGTTCATAACTATGGAACGATCCAGGCCATGTTGCCTGCAGGCGATGGAATTCCCTAAACACACTCTAGTCTTCAAAGCGTGTCAAACTTGAAAAGGAAGGGGGGGCAAAAAAACCTAAAAGATTCATGGGGTGTTGTGTGTGATGTTGTGTTGACAGGAAACAGGCTTTGCTCCAGGGTTTCCTGTTGAAACAGGTATACCGACCTCCTACTGTCTGTATAGGCTACTGGCAAATATTATTTGCCAATCCTGCGATTTCTCGTGTTTAAACCCATTTTGACCCCGGGAACGATTCAACAGTTTTCTGAAAAACCCTATGTTTCTCTGTCAGTCGTTCTCAATCATTTGTATGTCTCTCCTCTACGTCGTCCTCAGATGAGCCCTCCATCGTCGTCTCCAGTCATCTGGGTTCTCCATACATCTGGCCAGCTCCTTTGTGCTTTCTGCACCAGCATCTTTCTTTAGTACGTCTACGTAGGTATAGGTGTGGGACGTCCTCTCCATCGATGCCCGTGTGTTGGTTCCCACAGTACAAGCTTTTTGGCCGGGAGTTCTTGGTGGCAGTGGCCAGCTAGTCTCATCCTCCTTGTCAAGAATCCCCAAAAGGGGGCACGGTGGCACAGTTGGTAGTGCTGTCGCCTCACAGCTAGAAGGACCTGGGTTCGATTCCCGCTGGGGACGCTGTGGGTGCTGGCGGCGTGTTCTCTCCTCTGCGTTATCAGTGCCCATACCCGAGGCGGGGGTTGGCGATAGGGCCTTTCTGTGTGGAGTTTGCATGTTCTCCGCGTGTCCCCTAGGGTAGGTACCCTCACATGTTCTCCCCGTGTCCCCTAGGGTAGGTACCCTCACATGTTCTCCCCGTGTCCCCTAGGGTAGGTACCCTCACAAAAACATGCCGTAATCCTGGTCTCTAAACTGCCTCCCCCTGACCAGCAGGGGCGCCTGATGGAGGGGAAAGGAACTGGTCGGAATAACGTGTCCCTTCCACGCGCTACGTCCGGCCGGGGAAATTCCCCTCTTGTCAGGTGAAAAGAAGCAGCTTGGACTCCTCATGCATAGAAGGAGGCATGAGGTCAGTCCGCTGCCCCCCCAGGTTGGCAGAGGAAGTGTAGCGCCCAGGATTACATTAGAGAATTGGCACTGGGTGAAAAGAAAACTGGGTTACAAAATCGTGGGATAAAATGTAAGAAAAAAAAAAAAAGAAAAAAAAGGATCCCCCAAAAATAAAGATTTCTAGCCAATGGTACTTTATTTGAATTGCCATTTACTGTGGACACCGTTCTGGTGTAAAGGAGGCCTTATGGTTATACTGCAATAAGGATGTCTAACCAAAGTATGCCTCCCAGCCTTGCAGACATGACTGACTCAAGCAGCTCAACGTCAACAAAGAGCTATTTCTTTGAAAACACCAGACCGTGTCGGCTGCAGCAGGTGTCGTGATCCACCTGGACTATAGAAAGTCCATCCGAACGGCTCAACGGACAAACACAATGGCACTGAATGCCATTGTAAAGTTGCCCGAACGCGAACGGCCAAGGCTCCAAAAACGGTCAGAAATGCCGTTTCAGGGTATTCATTTCGCCCCCCAAAACTCCGCCACCAAAGTACAGTACAGGTTCAACAGGACAATAACAATAATACTGAAAAATGACAAAACGAAATAAACACGTGAGCAAACACTACTGAACAAAACCCAAATGGACGAGAGGTCTCTTCAGGCTGTACCCTGATCACACAAGGCCCTGCAGCTCTCCCTCAGGGATGTTACCTGGCTGTGTCATCGCCCACATCTAACTCACTAGCCTGTCCCTGCAGCCTCCTTTAAATAGGAGTGGATCTTACCACTGGGCACAGACTCAATTAGCACATTTCTTCTCAAATACTTCACTTATATAAATACCATAATATCAACAACACCTTGAATAAACAGTAACCTAAACATTCTCAATAATGTGTTACAATTAAACAAGTATAAATAAGCATGAACTCAAAGACAAATACTCAAAGCATGAGGAGGAACACCCCTCTCCTGCATTGCACTCGGCCCCTTCCTCACAGTGTTGTTTTCGTCGACTAAAACTACATTTTTCCACTGAAGAAAACTAAATGGAAACAAAATTAAAACTATGCTATGATGACTAAAACTAAGACTAAATATACTGACAATTTCGTCAACAAATAAAAACTAGACTAAAATGTTAGGATGGGACTAGACTAGTGGACAAGAGATCCAGTATAAGTCATTTTACACGTGGTTGCATGCTGAAAATAGCTGATCTACAAGCTCACAACGCGTCGCAGCGCGACGCGTTGTGAGCTTGTAGATCAGCTATTTTCAGCAAGTGTAAGAACAGTCCTTACGACGGCATCAATGCCCACCAAAATACATTTTAGTCGACTAAATCACCTGTAGATTTAGTCGACTAAAATCTCATGACATTTAGTCGACTAAAAATAGCAGTATAATAGCAGATATACAATCTCGCAGAGATCTCTGTGAGATTGTATATCTGCTATTTTCAGCATGCAACCAAAGTGTAAAATATGTCATTACAACGACATAAAGGCCTGTCAAAACACATTTTAGTCGACTAAATCAACTGTAGATTTAGTCGACTAAAATCATATGATATTTAGTCGACTAAAACTAGACTAAACACTAGAACATTCCAGGCGACTAAAATGTGACTAAAACTAAGTGAAAACTATTCAAGAGACTATGACTAAAACTAAAATAGAAATTTGCTGCCAAAAACAACACTGGCCCCGTGACAGCCATCATCAGTATCTGTCCTCCTGCCCGCGTAGGTTTATTTGTCATTCCCTAGACGGGGATGTCGTCGGCTACACCAGCCCGTACGTTTGACTCCTTTGGCTGTTTGCCGACACGTCGTGTTGACGTGGCTTGACTTCATTATCCCCTCTCTGCCCGTGAACCGTGACTAATGTGCAAACATTAGACATCTGGCCGACTCAATCTGCTGCTTTTAACCCATTCTGACCTGAGATCAGATTCTAAAAATGTCTTCTATACACCCTGACAGTTTTCCATTCTGACCTGAGATCAGATTCTAAAAATGTCTTCTATACATCCTGACAGTTTTCCATTCTGACCTGAGATCAGATTCTATAAAAAGATTATTCTACGTCAGTCGTTCTTCGATTTTTCAAAAATAGCAGACCTACAAGCTCGTAGCGCGCCACTCAGTGGCGCGCTATGAGCTTGTAGATCTGCTATTTTTCAATAGCTAAAGCATAACATAGTGCTATCACCAAAAGGGGCCCCCGCCCAGAATGGATTAATTTGGCATTTTCTTTAATCCATTCAGTACGGCGAAGGAACCCCTTTTTGGTGTGTTTTAACCATTATTTTAAACGTTATCCATTGAAAAATAGCAGATCTAGAAGCTCGTAGCGCGGCACTCGGTGCTTGTAGATCTGCTATTTCTTTATTTTTTATCGTGAAAATGTGACGCAAACTTTGAATATATATTCTTTCACAGTGAACGTTTTTTTCCAGGGGGGTCCCTGGAACAACATATTTTCATACGGGGGTCCGTGGCCAAATACATTCAATTCTGGGGGTCCTTGACATGAAAAAGGTTGAGCGCCACTGACACATAGAAACATGAGGTTTTTCAGAAAACTGTCAGATTTAGAAGACATTTTGTAGAATGGTCCTCAGGTCTAAATGGGTTAAGTCTGTCTGGTTCTGAACAGCATGTATCCAGGGACATCGTTGAAAGGGCTTGTCGGAGAGGGTGATACGGTATACTGTGGTGCGCGTTGGCAGGGGATCGTTTTGTCTTTGTGATTGATGTGTACAGTTCAGTGCAGCTGGAAGAAGTACGCAATATGTTTTACTTTTACTTAAGTAAAAATGTCCTCTGCGTCATCATCAGTGCCCATACCCGAGGCGGGGGGTTGGCGAAAAGGCCTTTCTGTGTGGAGTTTGCATGTTCTCCCCGTGTCCCCTATAGGGTAGGTATAACCTCACATGTTCTCCCCGTGTCCCCTAGGGTAGGTAGTACCCTCACATGTTCTCCCCGTGTCCCCTAGGGTAGGTACCCTCACATGTTCTCCCCGTGTCCCCTAGGGTAGGTACCCTCACATGTTCTCCCCGTGTCCCCTAGGGTAGGTACCCTCACATGTTCTCCCCGTGTCCCCTAGGGTAGGTACCCTCACATGTTCTCCCTGTGTGCCCTAGGGTAGGTACCCTCACATGTTCCCCCCGTGTCCCCTAGGCCCTAGGGTAGGTACCCTCACAAAAAACATGCAGTAATCCTGGTCTCTATACTGCCTCCCCCTGGCCAGCCGGGGCGCCTGATGGAGGGGAAAGGAACTGGTTGGAATAACGTGTTCCTTCCACGTGCTACGTCCAACCAGGGAAACTCCCCCCTGTCAGGTGTAAAGGAGCAACTTGGACACTCAGGCATGAAGGAAGCATGAGTTCAAGTCCGTTGCTCTCCCCTTGTCCCCCATATGGGGACTAGGTTGGTCTCCCCTTGTCCCCCATATATGGGGACTAGGTTGCTCTCCCCTTGTCCTCCATATATGGGGACTAGGTTGGTCTCCCCATGTCCCCCATATAGGGGACTAGGTTGGTCTCCCCTTGTCCCCCATATATGGGGACTAGGTTGGTCTCCCCTTGTCCCCCATATATGGGGACTAGGTTGGTCTCCCCATGTCCCCCATATAGGGGACTAGGTTGGTCTCCCCTTGTCCCCCATATATGGGGACTAGGTTGGTCTCCCCTTGTCCCCCATATATGGGGACTAGGTTGGTCTCCCCATGTCCCCCATATAGGGGACTAGGTTGGTCTCCCCTTGTCCCCCATATATGGGGACTAGGTTGGTCTCCCCATGTCCCCCATATAGGGGACTAGGTTGGTCTCCCCTTGTCCTCCATATATGGGGACTAGGTTGGTCTCCCCATGTCCCCCATATATGGGGACTAGGTTGGTCTCCCCTTGTCCTCCATATATGGGGACTAGGTTGGTCTCCCCTTGTCCTCCATATATGGGGACTAGGTTGGTCTCCCCATGTCCCCCATATAGGGGACTAGGTTGGTCTCCCCTTGTCCCCCATATATGGGGACTAGATTGGTCTCCCCTTGTCCCCCATATATGGGGACTAGGTTGCTCTCCCCATGTCCCCCATATATGGGGACTAGGTTGGTCTCCCCTTGTCCCCCATATATGGGGACTAGGTTGCTCTCCCCTTGTCCCCCATATATGGGGACTAGGTTGCTCTCCCCTTGTCCCCCATATATGGGGACTAGGTTGCTCTCCCCTTGTCCCCCATATATGGGGACTAGGTTGGTCTCCCCATGTCCCCCATACATGGGGACTAGGTTGGCGGAGGGTGTGTAGAGCCCAGGATCACAATAGATGATTGACACAGGGGTGAAAAATGGGTTACAAAATCGTGGGATATAAAAATGTCAATACTGCAATATACTATTCAAAATGAACTAAATACACAAAAGTATTGGCATCAAAATGTAGCCTACTTAAAGTACTAAAGAGTAAAAGTTTTCAAATGTATAAATAAACGTGTTGTGAAAAAAAAAAAAATGAAATGGAAAATAATAAATTCCTTTGTATGAACATATTGGAACAGCCAGTTGTAAAGGTTTAATTATTCATCCCGTTTTGATTAATTTAATGTCCCTGGGAGAGGATTGCCGTGACCCACCTCACAGAGAGAAAAACATGTTTTTCTAAACCAGACAATTTTATTCATTACATTTTGACAACACACTTTCTTTCTCTCTCCATAGTCCTGTCTGTGAACCTATAGTGTTGTTTTCTACAGAATGTTTGATGTTTTTTGGAGCGGCGCTATAGGCAGTTGCGTGCACAGATAGACACTAGGGGGTGCTAGAGCCTTTTGGCAATTTTGCTCTTAAAAAAAAAAAAGAAAAAAAAGAAAAAGTTTTATTAATTTGTAGTGTGTGGACCATGCGGTGACATTGATCAAATCTTGATGAAAAAACGCTTCTACTATATTATTTAGGCCCCCACAATCTAAAGCTATGTGGTTCTTCGATTAAAGAAAAATAGCAGACCTACAAGCTCGGTGGCGCGCTATGAGCTTGTAGATCTGCTATTTTTCAATAGCTAAAGCACCACAATGGGTTCCTGCCCCAAAATGCGCTGCACAAGGTGCCCTTTTTTTCACTTGAGCACCTGCCCCTCTAAATGTCTGTGCACGCCACTGGCGCTAGGCTAGCCCCTCCTTTTCCCATGCTTTGTGTGTTTGTGTGAATCATATAGCGATGATTTGATTGGCTGATCACCCCATAACGATGGTTTGATTGGTTGAGCGAAGTGCGTAAAATATTACGTTTTTCACACTTTTAGACCATACACCCGTGGTCATTTTATGAGCATATACAGAAACAATGGGATGCCATTTTTAATTGTGTAATTTTTATATAAAAAGTCCCTAAAAATCTGATTTGAATCATACTTCCTGAAAAGGAAAAGGTGTTGCGTGATGACGCGTCGAGGCCCACATGAATAACCCATTCTGAACGGGAACCC